>NC_089598.1:14616941-14916941 GCF_019320115.1 Miscanthus floridulus
CAATACGCATGCGTCCACTTAGATGAGTTGTTGGTTTATAAGCGGCCTGTTCGCTGGTGGTTTCTGGGCTGGTTTGGGCTGGCTGGTGCTGGTTGTTTGTGTGAGAGAAAAACACTGTTGGCTGGCTGGTTTGGGCTGGCTGAAACCAACAAGCGAACAGGGTGAAGGACAACAGACTGATTCATAGGCCGTGTACTATCTAACGTACCACTCAAATGAAGCACGTAGAGACGCCGGGTGACTGACATAGACGCTACCGTTTCGGCATACGAGGATGTCGGCCTGCCGGACCGGCCCGTGCAGCCGTGCCTTGCCTGCCAAATGCCAATTCGTGCGTTGGCTTGCGGTGTGCCGTGTGCCTCGAGGCTCGAGCCCTGGACTGTTGCCCGCTTTCGGCGGCAGTGCTGTGAATCGAGTGCCACCGAGAGCACCTGAGACTGAGGCGGCCAAATGCAAATTCATGCATGGTCCTTGTGGTCGTGGATTGCGAAGCACGGACAATCGTGTACCCCCATACAAAACATGAGCACATCCTTTTTCTCGAGAAGCCAATTTTATAAGTTTTATCAAATATGTATTAAAAATATATTAGCATTTATTATAATATATATAAATAAGTATCATTAGATTAATAATAAATATTTTATAATAAACATGTTAACGGGTATACAAATGTTGATTTCTATAGATGTAGTCAAGCTTAAAAGAAGTTTAACTTGGAAAATAAGAAGTGTATTTATTTTAGTATAGAGGGAGTGTGTAAAAGACATTGATGCCAATGCTAGGCTATGTGAACTTGTTTGCTTGAGACCCTGAAAAATCTATGACTCCATGAGTCATAGATAAGTGCCCGACACGGTTTCTCAACATCCAAACAAACCTGCCAAATGTCAAATGGTGTGCGCCCCTCGTGGTTTGTGAAGGACTAATAGTTATGTAACAGCCATCACCGCTTTCGGTGGGTGAAAGCGAAAATGTGATCCGAGTGGCACCAAGTGTTGCGATAAATAATCTTAGCCCAAAGACAATCTCTAATTATTTTAAATAAAACTCAAATACCCATTCATGTACATATGAAGAAAGTGGTGGAACTTTAGTCTTGCCTTTCTACTTCACCAAATCTAGTGTGGGAGAGACAACACGTGCTTGCTCGTTCACCTCACCAGGCTGGGCCGGTGCCATGGCGAATGAGCTAGTGTGAAAGCTCCATCGAAATTAAGCCCACGACCTCCTCCCTATACATACAATCTATCGGCCACCACCAAAACACATATATTCAAGTTAGGGTTTTGCCTCTTTTTCGCTGTTGCGCCGTCGTCGTTGTCTCTCCATCCCGAACATTTGCTGTGTCGCTATCGTTCTGTCCATCCTAACGTCTGTGTGCATTGGCGATTGGGAGAGGAGGCCTCCTAACTCGCTTACCCTTGTGGTCTTACACCGAGAGAGGGCGGATAAGGTTTTGAGAAGTGGCTTCGCGTGACTGCTCGACGATCTACACGATGGCTTGTCTTCCATCCAAGTCAAACGATGCTTACCGTCCTCTCTGCCGTCTACTGCTTGGACCCGTCTTTGCCAACGTTATCAACAACATCATCGCTCCTCTATCACCACCTGGTATGTGTGTCATGATCCAATCTACTATCTCCTATCCAGTTTATAAGGCGTAGTCAAATATGACACAGTCTTCTAAATTACACTTTAAATATTTGTTTTATTTTATGTTATATTATTCATGATTACTTGATAATACATTTGATTACAAATCTAATAGTATTAAGTTTATATTATAATAGTTAAAAATTATTAGCCAAATTATTGTCAAATATTATAAAAGCTCGGCTCTTAATTTACGTGAAATGCCTTATAAACTGGACTTAAGGGAGTACTACTTAATCATATCTATTCAGCGATGATGTTTAAATCTGATAGTATGATAGGAAATTAAGCGTTAATCCATCTATTCTAAATTATAAGTTATTTTGGGTTTCTAGGGAGCTGAAGACCCTGACGGTTCTGTGCCTGCCAGCTGGCTTCGCCCCTGGATCACACGCCAGTATTTGGCACACGAGAGCCTTGGCAAATATCGTATGCCAGTTCGCGCATGCATGCTCCTACTCGTCACTTGCGGAAGGCTCTGCAGCTGCCCGCTCCCGTCAGGTAGAAGCAGAGCTGTGACTTGATTCGAGTGAAACGCAACCAACCGGAACCAGGGACGGTTCGCCGCGTCCGGGGTCTGTGCGGTGGCCCGTCGTCTTTTGTTTAACGCAAAGTCTAACACGCTACCGATAGCGCTCCGTGCAGAGCGCGCAAGCAGGCTGCAGGCTTGGCCCAGCTCGGTTTGATCTTACCAGTCGTCTTATCAGTTAGAATCTATAGTATTTTTCTTCGCAACAAATCAACCAAGACCGATTTAGCCGGCTTTCATACCAGACCGAACAGACCTGTCACACGTGCAGGGAGGACAAGGCGGAGCCCACAAACCTGTCACGTTAGGCGAACGCGAGCTATCCGATCCGGGCTGGTCCCAACATACGTGCTAATTGAAGTTTCGAACTAAGGCCATTCAACTATTTAAAATATGATAACTTTCTTAACAAATGTTTATTTTTAATTTCATTTGCACCGTGTGTTCCTTACGCTGAGATCTACAAAAGTAGATCCCCGACTGCATATGCTTTATAACAATTTTATATACTAGCAACTTATATTATATAGAAGTAGCTAGTTATGTTATGTAAGTGTGTACTATTTATGTTGATAGTCCAGCTACACATGATCATTCACCCATGTTAATTAGGAGCGCTACAATACAGATACCAATTAGATTTACAGTAGACAGGACTGATTAGGGGGTGATTAGCACCACACTTCTAGTTGTCACATACGCACCGAATTCGGTTTGTAACCATTTGAACCAATAACGAGACATCACCACTCTATGTCACTTGTACTCATAACGGGGTGTTGACCAACCGTCCAAAAGCAAGTACTGGGATTAGGGTCCGCAACATAGCCCTCGTTAGTTCGGCCCGAATTCGGCGCCGGCAAAGTACGGTAGCCATAGTAGCTACTGTAGCATTTCGTTTGTATTTGGTAGTAATTGTCCAAACGTTGACTAATTAGGCTCAAAACGTTCGTCTCGCAAAGTACAACCAAACTGTTGCAATTAGTTTTTGATTTCGTCAACATTTAGTACTCCATGCATGTACCGCAAGTTTGATGTGACGAGGAATCTTCTTTTTGCATAGTGCCAAATTTTGGAATTTGGGGGTAACTAAACACCCCATAAGTTAGGATTAGGGATCACAAATTAGGTTGGGATTAGTGTTCGCTGCTTTGGTTGGGATTAGGGGCCGCAGCAAGCATAGACAGCTAGGCATGTATTTCGATTGTTGCAATGGGTATACCTCCCTATTGGCAGCTTATGCAATACTTGTTTCTAATGATTTAGCTCTCCTATCATGTTGCTTGCTTGTTTTGTTTCGGGACTGTTTAGGCAAGCAAAATTTATCATGTAGTTGAAGAACCTATGGTCTTTCCTACTTTATGTTGTTGTCACTTGCATTTGACCCTGAGAAATTGTTGCGATAGTGTTTGGAAGTCATAATACTCCGAATTTGTCATTTTCACGATATCTTGACACTTGCTCAGAATATAACTTGCTACTTGCTCAAAATATAACTTGCCACATAACTTGCTTAGAATTTTTACTTTTTTTTTTTTTTGTAAAATTGTTTCTTTTAGTTTTAGTTCAATGAGTTATGATTTTCAATTTTACACACATCCTTTCATGTTCGAATGCCTTCCTAAATCATTCATATTAATTGTTCTTCAATATTTCCTACTTTTAAATATTTTAGTTTTTTGTTTCAATGTACCTTTTAGTTAAATTTATTTTTGTTTCATTATTTCTTTTAGTTCCAATTCAATGAGTTATGAGTTTATTTTTGTTCCTTTCGGATTTGAATGTCTTCCTAAATCCTAGGTATCAGTTGTTCTTCAATATTCTTGCTTTTAAATATTTCAGTTTTTTTTGTGTCAATGACCCTTTTAGTCTTTTTTTTAGTTTCTGTTTGCTTGTCAATTTTAGTTTGTTTAGCTATTTTGTCATTTTTTCAGTTTTAGTTTCTTTTTGCTATTTTAGTTTTTGGTAATTTCACTTTTACTAATATCGTTATTTTTTTATGGTGTCTACTTTAGTTTTCAGTTTCTTTAATTGTTTCTTTTAATTTTAGTTAAATGATTTTTTATTTTTAGTTTTCAGTCAGTCAAGTTTTTTTTTCATTTTTTTAGTTTGAGTTTTAGTCATGTTTTTTTACTATTTTTTTTTCAGTTTTCAGTCATCCTTTTAGGTTCAAATGCATTTCTAAATCATACATATTAGTTGTATAATAACTTACCGTCTAGGTTGGCACCTTATACAATGCTTGTGGCCATGTTGGATGGCTGTTTTTGTTTAAAGAGAAAGAACATATTAAATATATTAGGCTTGCCGCAAACGGAAACTAATCGGTCGCTAAATATAGTAGGTCGGAAACGGGTCGTGCGGGGATAGGAGGGTCGCGGGTTATCGTCATCCTTTGTTAATCGCGGCATGTACTCCAATTGTTAGTGCGCGGTCTGCTAACTGGTTCTGATTGAGTTGGACCGAATCTGCAGGATCCAGAACGGACCAACCGAGATTGAAGCCCACAGAGAGTTCAGAAAAAAAGGGCGGCTCTTTGGCTCATGGTGATTTATTTATATAAATGGTAGCAAATTAAAAGAAATTGTGTTCATAGCAGTATAGCATTCCCTGCTGCTGGGCAAAGTACCGAATCACCCGTCCTCACTCAATCGTTCTACTCATCCTATTTTTTTTATTTAAGATAATACTCCGTTTCATCCGTACGTGAAAGAAAGCAATTCTACGTTACCGAGGCCAGATTAGTGACTGAGCAAGAGTACCTACATACCCCTACTTTATTCCGCTGGCAGATGCTCGCAGGCGCACTATCGGTACACGAGCATCGATGTCAATCAAATTGCAGGTGAAAAGGTGGGCGGAGAGGAGATGTATGTAGCTGAGAAGAGACATGCAGCTATGGACGTACGTGAAAGCTGAACCCACTGCCTGGCTACCCTATGCACCTACAAGTCTAGATTGCATTCTTTGTTGGACAAGGCCAAGGACCCTGTGCGTTTATCTTATAATCCGTACTTTTCAGTTTGTTTTTCTAATCGAAACCGTATTTTTCTTTCACAACCAATTAATCGGAACGATAGTTCGTTTTTTTTTTCAGCGAAACCAACGGGCCGGAATTGCATGCTTGATCGGATAGACGGAGTGCAGGTGAATGAAGCACACGCCGTTAATCTTTTCCTTCCCAGATAGCAGCAGTATACGTCCAGGCGCCGTCTTTTTCCATAAAAGAATGTCGCGCGTCACCAGAGGCCTAGAGTAGAGCACGGCCGTCGACTCTGGACAGCGTAACAACACCGCCCGCCCGAGTTCCTTCCCGCGCCCCACGCGCTCGTCCGTTGCGCTGGCCGCTTCTGCCGCTGCCGGGACGCCGGCCGGCTCGCTTCGTCCGCTTCCGCCCCGCCCCGCGGCTCGGCATCTTCCACGCGCGTCCTTGCGTTGCGCTGCTGCGTACGTCCGCGTCGCCTGGTGCCGACGAGCAAGGCGGGGGCTGGCTTGGCCAGAGCGACTAGTGCCTGCCTGCCGCGCGCTTGGTTTTGCGGTGTCGGGTGCTCGTCGACTGGATACGCGAGGATCGAAGGGACAGTTGAGATTGGTTTCAGTCTACTCAGTCGGATCATAGTAGCGTAGATATTGACTTCACGTGATCTCAATCTGAACTGCAGGTTTTTCTGCTGGTGAGGAAGAAACAAAGCCTGGATTTGGACGTACTCATCGAACCTCTGCGGTTACTTTGGTTATATAGTGTTGTAATAAAAAAAAAACTTTGGTTATATAGTTCTCCTATTAGCAGTCTGATGAATCCAGACCCAACAAATTAAAATCAGTTGACAAAAGGGAGTTCCTTTTAAACGCATATAACGAAGGATTCTGCATCCCACGTATCATTTGCCATGGACTGCTCTGCTGCGGAGTACAGCTGAAAAGATTCCGTAATGTAGGGTTGCCGCCGCTTGCACCGCCTACGAATCGCGATCCGACGCCGCAGCCCGGCACTACACGCCGTCTCCCGGCGTCGAGCGGCTCACGCACCTCCCAGTGCGTTCTCCTTCCCTGTTTATTCTCACGTCCCAGACCCTGCTAGAGGCTGGTGCCTAGACCGGTGTACCCTGGGAGGCGAGTGCCAGGTGCGACGCCCGGCGGGGCCTAGCGAAGCGCGGCGACACGGTGGATCCAGTCATCTGAGGCCACTGCCGAGGTCCATATCGTCGATGATCTCTACACCGGTGACCTCCGTGTCAACGTCAAGATCCGTATGTTTTATATGTATGTTTTAAATGTCGTAGAGGTATGTTCCAAGTGTTTTATATAAATGCTGTGAAAGTAGATCGGTATGTTGCATATGTTGCAATGGTTGTCCACGTGTGTTGCAAGCTTTTGTTCTAAGTGCATCTGTTTTTTTAGACATATGTTGCAAATATATTTATTTACATGTTGCATATGTTTCACACATATATTGTAAATGTTTTATCTGGATGATGCGTATGTTTTGATAATGGTTTCTAGTATTTTCAGGTGTTTCTGCAAGTGTTTCAAGTGTTTCATCTGCCTTCGATGGATGTTTCAAAAGTAGATCGGCTATTGCATCTACCTCCCCGTCTTCTGCTGCTTCGCCTCGGTGTCTCCTCCTTCTCCTTGCGTCGGCTGGGCATCAGCTGCCCCCTCCCCTCCTCTCGATGTTGGTGACGTTCGAGGCGGCACGGGCCCGTGTCGGTGCGCGACAACGTCGCGGGAAGAGACTGCAGGCGCAGACGTCCGGACGTCCCGTGTCAGCGCACGACAACGGCACGGGAAACGAACCGTAGGCGCAGAAGTCCGGACGTCCGTCCAAATGTTCCGGCGCTAGTGAGCGTGAAAAAGATTCTAAATTTGGCATCATACATCAGCACATTACTGTTCGTCCTTCTAGTTCTAAATCTGTTTTTTTTGTCACCTGATACAACATCGGGACATTTCTCGTCTGTAATTTTGTTTGTATATGTGTACGCCGAATCAGCCTATATAGATATAATCTTTCCCGGCCGAGTTCGAACGTCAACTAAACGTAGCCAACAAGTGTCATGTTCGCTTGGCTGATTTGATAGAAGATAAAAATATTATTCGTTGGTTGAAAAAGTATGATTTATAAGTAAAACGAAGGACGAAGAATGCGAATATGAACGACAGAAAAACCCCAACGTGGCTGGCCACGTCAGTTCTAAATTATACGCAGCCACGACTGCAGTACAGTACAGTATCTGGCAGCAAAATGCGATTGCAGTATATGACAGCAGAGTTCTATAAGCAGTCTCCCATTTTTCTAAGCGATGGCAAAAAGCAAATATCTGTCGTTCCTGTGAGCGCCAAAGAAGACAAGTAGCTAGTGCATCTCACCAAATATCCTGCTGTACTGCTATGGCCCATTTCATCTCATGGCGTTCTTAGGCGGCCAATCATTCTTAAATTTTGTGGCTATCTGAATAAAACATGGTATGTGAGTAATTGGTTCGTACTCCCTGTTCTGTCTTCATCTAATCATATCCACTGAATGTTGATCCCTCATTGTTACACTTTTCGACGTTTTGGTTGATACGATTGTCTTTGACTTACAATTGCATTTGATGCAAATCGTTGTTTGCTTCTTAGTAGGAAAAGAACCTATATTGCTCGAGATTGTAACCTTGGTTCTGAGTAAGATATAAAGCTCTCTTTTCCTAAAAAAAAAGGAAAATAACTTGTAATTTACTTCTGAAGCTCATGTTTGCAGGAGATTTTTTTTTTGGTCCTTGTTGGTCCAATCCTGGTTTGAACACAAGAGTTTTCACATAAGAACTATGAATTCATGTTATTCTGAAAACAAGAGTTTTATCGACGAATTCATGTTATTCCTCATGCTATGCAGCATTAGCCATGAACTCATGACAAAAGAAATATGAAATAACATATGTAGTGAAGGGCATTTCCAGTGGATTTGACTAGTGGTTCTTTGAATATTGTTATCAGAAAGAAATTCATGTTTACAATACACTTTAAAAATCAGTCTAAATTCTAATTTTAAAGAGACACATTCTTTTTTATATTTTAAAATTATAACGTCACACAACAACTCATTAGACGTGCAACTCAAAGTCACTATACTTAGGTCTTCTATCTTCTGGAGCAACTCAAGGTCACTGTACTTAGGTCTTCTTTTTATTAAGAATAATAAACATGCAAGCTCTTACAATTACGCACAAATATATCATAATTGATCTTTTAAACAAAATTAAGGTGACCCTAGACATACTTAAATATATGATTATTTAGAATTTATTTAAATTAATTAGTAATATAAAGTGATACTTTTAATGGTAATGTGAAAATAACATCCCAAACTTTTCTATGAATAATAATATATGCCACGCAAAAACAACGACATATAATTATATCAACTCAATTTGACAACAAAATTTTCATGCACTTCTTCTACAAGAACCATCAAGGTCTTCATATTCACAACGTCATAATAAAATTCGTACAACACAATTCTCAAAACTTCTTATTGACAGATCCATAATAAAACATGCCTTATTATTGACAAGTTATTACCTTCTTTCGACCAATTCAGACATAGTGTGGTTGTTCACCATCTACAAAATAGAACAAAAATAAATGGTGCCGAGCTGCATGATAGCTTAACTCAAATCATGGAGTTGTTATTTCATCTTTCATGTCACCTCACAGTATATGAGATCTAGCTAGACCCATATGTCATTTGCAGTAGTAGTTACAATGGTGCATCCTACAACATGTTCTTGTAATTTGTTTTCAAGATTTTGAAATAAACATACATATTAGAAAAATGAAAAACAATATTTTTTGGTTGATACATCTGCTACACGTAGGTGTGGATTTAATAACTATTTTTTTGTGATCTGGATTTAATAAATATTAGACTTCTTTCAATAAAATTGTTGGGTAATATGTAACCTATACTAGAAAAAACTATCATCCACTCAATAAAAAATAAAATCACTAAAAATATTTGTCACTCATAAAAGATTTTCTAGAAAGACCACAAATCTTGTTGTGATTATAAAAAAAGTGCATGACGATTACGAATTCATGTTGTACCTCATGATATGTGTACATCATGAATTAGTCATGATGAAAGACTATGAAACAATGTATATGGACTAAGTTCTAATTTTCAAGAGATGTACTTTGTTATGATTGGAAATTATAATGTTACACAACAACTGATTATAGACGTATACAAGTAAGTGAAAATTGAATAAGTACTAGAAGGGGTAAGAAAGATGAGTTGAGTCAGCTTCACATAAGGTATTTATAGCTAGCATTTTTTTAATATTTTCCTTGTTATTAAGCTAGGTTGTCTGTGCTTACAAATAGATTTGTGTGTGTGTGTCCAATTTAAGCTAACTGAGGTCCACATACCATTGACATTGGCTACCAATAAGGATGAAACGGAACGAAAATATCCCGAACCGAACCGCATCGTTTTCTATATTTAATCCGACCGAATCCGTATTTTCTTGTTCGACTTTACCGTTTTCGCTTTCGCATTTGAGATGTTTCGTATTTCGAATGTAAAAGTAGAAAACGGTTTACACATTTTTTTCGACCGTTTTCTACTTTTCTACTTTTAATTTGAAATATTCCGAATTCAAAATTCGGTTTAAACCGAATTTGACCAACTGCACAGGTCATACAGCCCAATTACAGGCTGCTCACCACGCAACTGTGTTCTTTCTACCGGTGGCTAGCTGCCCTCTCTTATAGACGGCGTCCAGCCTCATCTCTCTTATTATGTATTTGGTCGTGCACTTGTTTAATGCTATGCACTTGAACTAGATCATGCACTTGTTAGTTGTGAACTTGTTATGTATTTGGTCGTGCACTTGTTTAATGCTATGCACTATGGGTCTGTATTTCGTATTGAATTTTCGCATACCGACCGTGTTCGACATAATTCCACTCGAATTGGTTTGTTTTCGAAATTCTAGATATTCCGTAAGTTCGTGTTCATTTTTGTGTCCGGCTTGTCCGCTTTCGTTTTCGCTTTTGTATTTCAAATGTAAAAGTAGAAAACGGTTGAGGAGTTTTCGACCGAGTTCGACCGTTTTCATCCTTAGCTACCAACATGGGTGTGATGCCTTGTTCTCAAAATATCAAACAGGCAAGAGCTCACAAATAGGCCCAAATTTATTTAAAATTAAGTAAAGAAAAGGTGGCCTTACATATACTACGCAAATATGTGATTGTACAGAAAATGCAACAATCAAATTTACATAGTGATATGAAATGATATTTTAATTAATAAATGTGAAGATAATATCATTAATTTTCATTAAAAAATAATGTGCTACTAAAAAATTAAATGGTATAAATGAATATTCAATTTTACTAACTTAATTTGACATGAAAGTTTGGTATACTTCTTCCATGAAGAATATTATACTTCTTACTGATGGATCCAAGATAAAAACACTTCCTTTATGACTTTTACCTTTGTCAGAAAATATCAAATTCAGATGCCACTTTCATAAGGGTGATTCACTACCAAACTATGCAGGTAGGAGAAAACTAAATAGGCACTAACAATGATAAGAATTATGAGGTGTGAATCAGCTTAGCATGAAGGAATTTTCAGCTAGCATGTTTCTAGACAACTTGTTACGCCACAAGCGTGCACAGCATAGATGTGGAAGAGTGAGGTTAGTTAAACCCAAACATATATACACCAGGTACAAATATCATCAATATAAGCAGTGCACCCTCATAAGCAATTTAAAGTCACTTCAATTAGGTTTTCTTTTTAAGAATATTAAACGTTCAAACTTCCTACAGTCGTGCCCAAATTTACAAGAAGTGTTTTTCTTAAGAAAAGCCGACAGTGTACATAAATAACTATGTGATTATTTGAAATTTACATAAATTAAAATAATAGTAAAATTATGTCTTTATTGGTAATGTGAAAATGACATTGTTTAACTTTTTTGTGAAAAATAATGTGCCACTCAATAAAGTTTGAACAATCTATAGAAGTATTGAATTTTATGAAGTTAGTGTGCACAAGAAAATTTTGGTATACTTCTTCAGCAAAGAATATCATAACTTCATATTTGCAAGATTGTAAAAAATAATTAGACATGCATCACAATCCTCAACACTTATTATTTATAGTTCCAAAACAAAATGCTTCTATTTGATAAACTGTTAACATTTTTCTTAAAAAGAGTAAGTTCACCACCAAAGTATCTATAGAATTGGAAGAAACTAAATGTGTAAACAAAGATGTTAAGCTAATCCTAGTTAATCTCATAAGTGAAAGTTGTTGCTTAGTTTTTCATGTCACCTCGCATTACATGAGATCCACCTGGACCTAGATCTCACCTACAGTTGTATTTACAATGGTGATATCTAGAACTTTATTCTTATAGTGTTTTTTATTTTAGTTTTAAAAGAATGCACATAAGAAGAATATGCAAACTTTTTTTGGCTAATACATCTCCTACATGTTGGCATTGATCTATTAAATATTATATTTGTTTCAATAGAATGGTTGGGAGAGATGTAAGTTATTCTAGAAAATTTTTTGGCCACTCGTGTAAGAAAATGATAAACCATTAAGACTGCTGGTCACTAAAAGAACCTTGTACCACACAAGTCATCAACTAGAGAGGGGGCGAATAGGTGATCTACAAAATTTAAACAATACTTGGGAAAAACAATTAGTATTTGATGTTGAATTAGCTTTGCAACCAATTGAAGAACACAAGGGGATTAAATCACCTAGACTACACAAGAGCTAGAGCAAGAAGAAAACAAAAGAGTAAGCACAAGCTACCCGGGCTACTTTACTCTAAACAACTACAAAAGTAACATCTACACAAGCAAGGTGCCACTAACTAGGCTATATCCTACTTCCACTAAGGATTGAACTTGACAAGTTACCAAAGGTAGAAGATGATGATCTCTTGAAGTTTTCTTCGGACGCACCTACATACACAAGCTCATAATTTTAAGCAAACAACAAAAGCACAAGGAGGTGACGCCCAAATCAAACACAAACACAAAGAGCACATAGAGACAAGTGATTTATCTTAGGGTTTAACCAAACAACTAGGGTTTGCCTACGTCTATGGTGTTGAGGTGGTCACAAATATTGGCTTTTCAACCCTTGCTCTCCAAGTGACCACAAATATTGAGCTTGGTATTTTGATACCTTTGAGGTGACTAAAAACTGTTTGGAGCTCCATGAGCAACACCTAAGCCAACAAGGAGCTCAAGATGATCACATGCACTCAATCTCACTCCTAGGCTATGACTTCTCTTGGCCTTCTCTTTAACTCCACAGCTTAGCCTAGGTCTCTAATTGCCAAGGCATCCTAATAAAGCTGGTCAAAGAGTTATAAATAGAGACCACAATAAATATAGCCACATAGTCCAACCAAGATCCATTGACACTCTAGGTGCACCACTAGATCATCCAATGATGGCACATGGCCACGTTCTCTGAGCTAGCCATTGGAGTCCAATTGAAATTGTGATTTGTCTATCTACCTACATTGAAATGCCTAGAGCGTACACATAAATCATCAAGCTAAAATTTGTGCCAAGATGAACTTCACCTTCGTTGGACTGTTCGGTTACCATCTTCTCTTCTCTAGATCATCCATTGAGCCTTGAGTGAAGGACTTAGCCAAATTCTTCGATTGTTGATCGGTTACTTCGTTGGATTGTTCAATAATCCATGATAGCCTTTGGATCATATACTAGTTATAGTACAACTCCAACTCTAGGTTGGGTCTGCTATCACTGGATGCTCTGGTGATCTATTAAACATTTCATTGTTGTTCAATAATTCTACAACCACATCCTCTGAGATCCTGTGTTCATCCATATATCTAATAGTTTTTTACTAATTCATCCTATGGATTGATCCATTAATCTTGTTATTGTTTTCAATTCTAACTCATCCAATTTAATCTATTTGATTTAGGCTAGGTGCCTTAGAGTATAGAGTAGGCTTGAGCATTGGCCGACTAGGTTTGGCCTCACCGAAAAAAGCCCGATTATTTGGGGCCAAAATAATCTCGCCCATGACCATCCCACTAGGTGACTTAGGCCTGTTTTTTCAAACCGGGTCCTTGCGGGCCGCCTACGTAGTTTAAAATGTAAAACAACTAAACAATATTTCGGCCCAGGCTCGCTCCAAGAATTTTTTCTAGGCAGCAGCCAGAGGATCTATGCCCAGGCCAATCCACTAAGGTTCATCATGGGTGGGCAAAAAATCCAATTGGCTCGGGCCAGGCCGATGCGGGCTCAATTTGCTCAGGTTTATTATAGAAGGCCTAAATGTACTCTTCAAATGGTATCTATGTTTGATGTGGATCCTTTTGAGTACACTTAGACACTCTATAAACCTACCTAACTAATGAGCGCCAAAAAGTTGGCATACTTTGTTACAAACTCAATGTAAAGAGCTAATTGTTTTCATACATTAACGCTGACTTAGACATTTCCTATAAAAACCCAACAAATTCTCACATAGGTGTTGATTGCAAAAAGGTTCATGTGGAAGATCATATCTTGTATTGAATACAAACAAAATGTAGGAGAAATTGCAAGTTTGTGGTTGTAGCTCATGATATGCACATGAAGCTACCACAATGAAAGAATAAGAAATAATGTAATGCATTGTAGCACAACACATATGCAATGGAGCCGACTAGTGGTTCTTTGGTTATTGTTATCATACCCTAGTTTAAATATTCAATTTCTCACATGAAGAGGAATGGAAATTCATGTGAATACAACAAACTTCAAAACTCGATCCAGATTCAAATGTTCAAGATATGCACATTCATTTTCATGATTGAAAATTTTTAACGTTACGCGACAACTCACTAAAAAACATATACAGGTAAGTGAAAACAGAACAAGTGCTAGAAGTGGTACGAAGGATGAGCTGTGATTAGCTTGACGTAAGAAGTTTACAGCTGGTGATTTTTTTAATCTTTTGTTGTTACGCCGCTAGCTTGCCTACGTGCGTGTGCATAGATGTAGGTGAGTAGATCCAATTTAAGCCAACCACACGTGAGGTCTACATATCAATGACATAGGCGAACCGCCAGCGATGGGATACCTTGTCTTCAAAAATATCAAAAAACAGCTCTTACAAAAAGGCCAAAATTTATTCAAAGTGTTTAAGAAAAAGGTGGGCTTATATGTATGTACTTAATGTGATAGTTTAGAAAGCACGCAACACAAAATTCACATAAAATATGACTATTTTGATATATAGAATGATATTTTAATCATTAAATGTGAAGAAAATATCGTTAAGTTTTTCTTTGAAAAACAAGCCACTACTAAAACAACTTTCAACGATATAAAGAAATATTGGCTTTTACCAAGTTAGTTTAACATGAAAGTTCCGATACATTTCTTGCACAAAGAATATCATGCTCTTCACAAGCATCGCAATTCTTAACAGTTCTTATTGATAGATTCAAAATGAATCATTTTTTATTAAAAGTTTTATTTTTGAAAAAAAATCAAATTCAGACTTCAGCTTCATATGGGGGCAGTACACTACAAAAGTATCCGCAAAATTGGAAGAAAATAAATAAGCAAACAAAAATGTTGTGATGCAAAACAGTTATTGAGCCAAATTAATTTTACTAGCAAATGTTCCATGTCGCCTTGCAGCACATGAGATCCACCTGGACCCGCCAGATGTCATTTACTTAATTTATTATTTATTTTTCAAATAATTTAAAATGAACAAGCATTTTATAATAAGAAAAAAAGCAAACAAAATTTTCTGGCCCGTACATTTCTTACGTGTGGCGTAGATCTACTAAATATTAGATTTGTTTTTTCGAAAAAAAAAAACTGGGTTTGAAGTGTAAAGAGCGGCGCGTCTCACATTTTTCTTCCCAAATTTGTATCTGAAGGCGTTCAAACCAACATGAGGCAGATTTGCGAGCAAAAAAATATCTCGCATAAATGGCAATGCATTATTGAAGAGATAGCCTAGCTAAACAAATCGTTAATGATCGGGCTGTTTGCCAAATAAACCGCAGATCCTAAATTTTTGCCCAAAAAATCTCTTTACGTTCCCTCCCTCCCTCCCCCCATCTCTCAACGACCCGGCCAGGCCTCCCCTCTCTCTCTCTCTCTCTCTCTCTCTCTCTCACCACGCAACGATCTAGTATCGCCTCCTCTACTCCTCTCTCTATCCCCGCTTCGTTCGCCACAAGTCACTGAGGAGCGGAGCAATGGTGGAAGCAGCAGCTGTGGTCCACAAGGCGGCAGCGGCCGCGGCCGCGGCGGTGATGAGATCACAGCGGAAGATCAAGCAGGTAGTCTGCAGAGACGACCACGGTCCGCAAACTAGTTCGCGTCTTCTGCGACGACCGTGGACGCCACGGACTCCTCCGGCGATGAGGCTACTGCCGGTGACGGTGCTGGAAGCGCGGGGGGTGCGTAAGTTCCTCAAAGAGATCGTCTTGGAGGAGCATCGGCCGTGTTGCCATGTCACAGCGACCCCGGCGGCCGCCGGGAGGATCGCTGGCGGTGTCAAGAGGAAAGCGCCGGCGGTCCTGGCGCCGGGCGCGGTGGCGGAGCCGAGGTACAGGGGGCGTGCGGAGAAGGCCGTGGGGGAAGTACGCGGCGGAGATTCCGCGACCCGCACAAGGGCGAGCGGGTGTGGCTGGGCACCTTCGACACCGCCGAGGAGGCGGCCAGGAAGTACGACAGCGAGGCCCGCCGACTCCGCGGGCCATCGGCGACTACCAACTTCCCCGCAGCGCCAACGTCGCCTGATCTCGTTTCCGCCGTCGCCCCACTCCGTTCCTGCCGCGGGCGACGTCGTGGGCGAGCTCTCCTCCGCCGAAGAGTCCAGCGACGAGTCCCAGCTGGTGGTGGGCTCGCCGGTCTCCGTCCTCCGGGCAATGCCTGGCGAGACGGCGCCTCTGACGCTGAAACCCACCGACGCCGCCGATTCAACCGTCAAGAAAGACGCGCCGGGCGGCGGCCTTTTGTTGCCGTTCTCCGCCGACACGCTCCTGCCTGATCAGCTCGGCGAGGACGTGTTCTCCTTCACCCCTTTCGGCGATCCGGCCTTTGGCGGCGTCCGTTCGACGACTTGCCCAGTCCGCAGCTCATCGACTACCTCGCCGACGACCCCACGCTCGACCTCGACAGCCTCCCGATGTGGCCAGGAGGCGACGGCTGCCGGTTCAGCGACATCGGCGACGACGACCTCTTCTCCCTCCCCGCGCTCTGAATGATCGTCGTCGATCAGCGCGGCGGCCGCCGCCGAAAGTGTTGTCCTTTCCCTTGTATGTATGGAGCCAAATGCTATTCTTTTTTTCGTTATTAGATTAGAAATTCTCGGCGTCGACATCTCATCTCATTCTCATTCATTCAGTCTGCATTCCGTGTGTTAAGTAATTGATGAGTACATGTATTCAGTGTGTTAATGCATAAGGCGACTTGGATCTGATTCAGAATTTTAACCAGTTTGTACTTTGTATGCTTATTCGTTCGATCGTTCTGGATATTGACCGGCGTGGAGCTTTTTCGCTTTCCAATGCTCCGCTGCTCCTGCAGCTTACGAGGCGCCGCAAAAATGGCCAACGGCCCAACGCTTCGGCCTCCGGGACTTCAGGAGTTCGGTGGTCGGTGGTGCTTAGTGGCGCTCGAGATAGCTACGCTATACGCACAGGCTTCGAATTCAGAGCTTCGGAGCTTATCAAGTGAGACCTCCAAGCTACCCGAGTCTTAGTTTCAGGGGTCTGCCCGAATCTCCGAGCTCAAGTAGTTTCAGGGGTCTGCCCGAATCTCCGAGCTCAAGTTTGTGGGTTGTTTTGCTGTTCACAAGTCGCCAAGTAGTAGTTCACTTTTTTTATAGGGTCAGTGCTATGCTTTTCACTGGATGTCATACATATATGAGAATGCACCACTAGAGTGCTACGCTTTTCACTGGATGCCATACATATATGAGAATGCACTCCCCCTATTCGGGTGTATTTCTCTGCTAGGACGGGATTTTAACAGATAATTGCTATATTAACATATTTTTATACAAGATTGATGTTATCATATTCATATTTTGAAAGAAAAATATAAAATGATGTGAAAGTTCACTGGTCTGACAAGGCAACCCTCTGCTTTGAAATTACAAGGATTGTTTAGTTAGGAACCATGTTTTGACTTCGATTGACAATTGTTCTACCAATTCACGTTTCTGATACAAAGTCATAATGAGTAAGTATTTTTCAGTATGAATCTGATAACATCAATTTTATGTCAGATAAAATCAGGCAATATGGAACCGTTCTTACGTTGCATCAGTTACAAATTTCAAATTTAGGCGTGAGGAACATGATATACATCTCGACAAAATTTGGCAAGAGCATTATGATACAGGTCGCGACAAAATCCGCTAGTGCAGGATCCAACTCATGCCCAGCTCGTCATGAACACACGTCGGTTATTAAAGAACAAGGGCTCACAACACGCTTGCCGTTATCTCCCTAGAGAGTGCAATCGTTGCTTAAACCTCTGTGCCCATAGAAGCTAGTGTCTAGTTAATATGCATGTCTCGGGACATCGTTATTTTATTTTTGTTCCACTTATGAACACTAGGAAATAGGGGTGGATAAATGCATCTATTTCCCTTCTCTCTCTTCCCTCTCCTCTTCCTTCCTCCCTTTAGTTGAGCAGAAGGGGAGGATCAACAAGGCGGTAGGTGGCTCGAGCTTGACAACAACATGCCATCGTGACAATGGGTTTCACTTGTCGCACTAGAGTCATAGGCCACCAAGGGTGAAACCTTAGCTGCTTCCTTTTTTATAAAAAAGGGAATTGCTAATCAATAGGTGCCTGATTTTTTGTTCTTCTCAGCCAACACAGGTAAGCCATTGGATTTGGGTCGAATATATCACCTGTCTTCATCTTCCTTTGGTTGTCTTCCACACTTGATCAATTAGAACATGCACAATGTCCACTCTCCCACTTACTGCCCTCCTCAGGTCATCCTCCCGTGGTGCTACCACAAAGTAATCGAGCTCCCTCACCAAAACCTGGCCCAACCATCATCCCCCATCACTTGTGGCCGGTGGCAAGATGCCGCCTCACTGCTCCGCCCCTCACCAGCCACCTCCGGTCTGGCCTACCTCCCTCGATCAATTTATAAGCTTAAAGCACATCAGATTCCCCATCAACCCTTCCCCTAATCCAAAGAGGTCACTGGCAATGTGCAAATCAAATCACATATTTTTTTCAAAACCTCGGTAACTGAGGAGGTGTGTAAAAAAATTGTTGTGTTTGCTGCATGGCTGACTCTCAAGCTAGGTTGACCCGCCCATGAAAAGACCTAGGATAGCGCCTAGAGAGGGTGAATAAGCGTTTCTGAAAATTAACACCTTTAAATGCGGAAACAATTAGAAATGGGAGTTTCCAAAATGAAAACTCTAAATTAAGAGTAATACCACCCCTCACAAGTTAGCCACAGAGTAAACAAGGTATAAAGAATATATCTAGAAGCTACAACTCTGCAACACAAAGTTAGAACAGAGAATAAATATTTTTTAGCACAGGTAGGAAATACTGGACATGTCCGGTATGAATACCGGACGTGTCCGGTATACACGATTTCTGCAGAGCAGCCCCAAACTTGCTCCTTTCGGTTTCTATCTTCAAGCCAAACTGCAGGTACCTACTAGAGATGACAATATACACAGGGAACCTGCACAAGAGCTGGAGCAACACAAATATCAAAGGAAATGCGACTTGAGACACGATATTTATTTTACCGAAGTTCGGACTCGTTCGAGTCCTACTCTCCGTTGAGGGGGCTGTGGGCGACCCAACGAAGGTTAGCCCTAGAGGGTACCACGAAGGTCACTCTAGCCGGAGTCTCTTTCAACTCCTTTTCCTCCTTCCACTAGTTGATTCCGAGACGGCGGAATCAATCGTTACAAACTTTCCGAGGCACACCATAATCTCTCGGGTGCTCTCCGGCGACGCCTAACCGTCTAGGACCGAAGAGTCCAAGAGTAACAAATGTGAATCACGAGATTGACAATATGCACAAGTGCTCAAGTGGTTGAATTGTTTTTTTTTGAATTTCACTCAACCCATAATTTGATTTAGCAAATTTGATCAAACACTCACTAAGAGAGGGTTGTGAGAGTTGGCAAAGCTCAAAAACGTGCTAGAGGATCAGCAGAATCAGTAGCCTCCAAAGGTGGAGGCTTGGGGGGTATTTATAGCCCCATTGGAAAAACTAGTCGTTTTATAGCCGTTGCCATACCGGACGGTATGACTTACACTGCCCAACGGTAACTAAGTTACAGTGACAATGTGAGGCGTCGGAACTCCCGATGAATGTCGGAACTCCCGACCGTCGAAACTCCCAACTCACGTCGGAACTCCCGACCCTCAGCATATTTGAAAACCAGATAACTGAGTTGAAGCTTGTGAGGTGTCGGAACTCCCGACGCATGTCGGAACTTCCGACCGTCGGAACTCTCGACTCATGTCGGAACTTCCGACCCTCAAGGCATTTTGAAAACTAGTCGTTGACCTCTGGTCGTCCATAAATACCAGACACGTCCGGTATGACTAGGACAGTGAACCTCTGAGTCAGTTAAGCGTGAAACGTCGAAACTCCCGACCGTCAGAACTTCCGACCCACATCGGAACTCCTGACGAACCAACCCGAGAACAATAAGAATTTTATCATGGCTGGGCACATATCGGCCACGTCCAGTATTGCTAGACCAGCAAAAAACAGACTAGCTCCTTTGTCTCTCAAACACTCAAAACTCACATGGGTTGGCTTGAGCACTTATGAAACATTATCTATCAATATGATGCATCCCTCTTAATAGTACGACATTTCTATTAACTCAAATTTAAAAGTATAACGAATTTAAACCTTTTGAGTTGATCTCTTTCAACTGAAGCTGTGTATTCCAATCTTCATCAAGTGAGGGTGCCAACATGTGATATTGATCTTTTCACTTGAGCATAGACATCTTGAGCACGTGACTTGATTTTATTCATCAATTTTGAATAATCCCAAATGTATCAAGTCACTTCCATCAAATACACCAATAATGATTTGATCCTCCACATTAACATGGCCATCATAGCTTGATTAGTACCTCAACTAAATGCAAGTACTTCCTTCTTCACCCTAGCTAGGTTCTTCGGCCGCCAAGCCGTCGCTTGCCCTTCACCCTTGCTCAGTACCTCGAAGCCTTTCCTTGCTATCTTCACCATCTCAAGCCATCAAGTCACATCTTGTGTTGAATCAACCATTCATTTGTATTGTTATCTTTTTTATTTCAATTTAGCAAGCTTCAAATATGAGACCATTCTATATGCAATCCCTCATGTCTCATTAATTAATTCTTACGAGCTTGCTTTCACATAGAACATGGAAATCCCACAATAAATAAGCCTTTGCATGAATTCCATTTGCATTGTTGTCTTGTGCTTGAACTAGATTGTTTTATATAACAACATATCATTTTGGCTTTCATTAAGTACCCATGAGATAACCTATTACCTGTCCACACTTAGCAAACGGGTTAGACCTTTAATCACGTTGTCATTCAATCATCCAAAACCCACTAAAGGGCTAGATGCACTTTCAGCCCAGCATCCAAATAAAGCCTCAAGCAAGTACATGCCATTTCTCGAGTCAGGTATTGAATCAGGGACTTAGTTTCAGCAGTCTGTCTAAATCTCCAAGGTCAAGCTTGTGGGTAGTTTTATTATTCACAAGTCACTAAGTAATTCAGTTTTTCATATGGCCACTAGAGTGCTACGCCTTTCACTAGATGTGATACATATGAGAATGTACTCCCTCCATTCGGGTGTATTTCTCTGCTAGGACATGATTTAACCGATAATTACTACATTAATATATTTTTGTACAAAATTGATGTTATCATATTCATATTGAAAAATTTATATTCATGCGCAAGTTCAGTGATCTGACAAGTTACCCTCTTTTTTGAAAATACAAGGAGTATTTTGTTAGGACCATGCTTTAATTGACAATTGCTCTGCCAATTCACTTTTATGTTACAAAGTCATAAAGTAAGTATTTTTCAACATGAATCTGATAACATCAATTTTGTTATCGAATATGAAGCAACTAGGGTTTCACCTTGGTGACCTATGCCTCAGGTGCGTGGATCTGTTCATTTATAGGTGAAACTCACTATCACTATGCATGTATGGTGATGTTTACACCAAAATTTGGAAAGAAGAACATAGGAATTCGAAGCTTCCAAGATTGCATCATCAAGGAATCGATTGCATAAGGATCGATATCAGCTGATTCAGATGCGGCACTGAAATCGGCTCTCTTCGAATAACATTAGTAGATAACGTCAATAAGCCACGGTTGGCGTCGGGAAAGACATGTCGGACTCTGCAAAAGGGAAAGATTAGGGTCCAAGTTATCCTAAGTTAGGAATATTTTCTCTTATACCAAACATTGTAATAAGTCGTACTTGAGTAGGATTCATGCTTAGGTTCCGGTTATAATTACTGGACCCTAGCTATTGTAAAAAGACATCCAATCAATCAATACCAATTATTTTTTTGGCTTTACGCCAACCCTTAGGAGTAGGAGTAGTGTAGATCTTGGCGAGTTCTTCAATAAGCAGGGCTGCATTAGTCTGGTCGACCTCCGGCTTGTCTATAAGTACCGTCATGGCTTATGCTTCTGTTTGTAAGGCTACATCGGTCCGGCCGACCTCTTGCGAGCTCTAGTATAAACTAGTTATCGATCCTTATCTAGTTCAAGTACGGCTGCATCGGTTAAGTTCAACCTCCACTGCTCGAATTAGATTAAGGTCAAGTTATTGGCTCTAACCAAGGGTGGCATCTTTCGGGTAGATTCATTAAGTTACCGATCTTGCTGATGTTCTTATTATCATTAGTTTTAGCAACATCAACCTGCCCGATCGAGATCGATCTAGATCGATCTCACATCCTTTTAGTCCATCGTTTATTTTGTTACATTGCGACGGTTCTTACTTTAAACGACGGATTATGTTTCATCGGCTATTCTAATTCGATCCTGATCGTGCATAGTACGCGGTTAGGGCATGTCTGATCTTGAGAAGGTTTACTAACTAGTTGAATCTGGTATATAGCTCGCTATTATGGATGTATCAATCTGGTCGATCCCCACTGTTAGTACTTTAGATCGGAGGATGCTAGCTGGTAGATTTGCTTTCGACCAGGCATGACCCTGGCTGTTTGCTATGCCTGCATCGGCTAAATAGCCGATTCGCCTGTACTTTAATGCTTACAGTGTGTCTTCATGAGTATGATAAATGTGAAAAGATCTATTTATTTTAAATGTTTGATTTTTCATCTTATCATGGCTGCATCAATCTGGTCGAACCCCACTGTTAAGGATAACATATTAGGTTTGATGAGTTTATAGATCTATCTAGGTTAAATAGTCGATTGTTCACATGCTGTAATCCCTTTTCTACCTAAGTCGGCTATTTTAGCCGATTTGCCAGTGCTTCCACACGTGTAGCATGTCTTTCAGAAAACCTGTCAATGTATAGATGGTTTTATGGATTCTTCTGTTTTAGTTTGTTATCATCATCATAGCTGCCATCGTTCCTGTCGAACCTCACTGTTGATGGAACAGATTAGATTCAGAGCGTTTGTAGATCCATTTATACTAGACAGTCGATTTGTTCACATGTTATATCCTTTCTCGTTAAACTCATCGGCTCGATGCTTTACTCTGTTAATATCCACCTAGCTGATGATTTCACTTATATCTTGGTGTGTTATACTTGTTATCATAAAATCAATCACGACTGCAAACATCACAGTCCTTAACAGTCGATTTCTTCGCGTATCGGTTATTTAGTCAATTTTCCCGTATGGCTGCTCCCGAAGCGGCACACTTGGAACTATCTAGGCAAAATCGACATGTTCCACCTAAAATTACTGATAAACTTTCTCTCCTTGTCAATTGCAGGTCAAATTCACTGGCATGCCATCGGGAATTTATAGGATCGACTGGTCCTGCGTTGAAGCTAGGCAGATCTCCAGCCTTGCTCTATCAAGCAGATCCTTCTAGCTTGCTATGTGCTAGACGCATTGACACATTTTTGTGCTGACACATGTTCTGGCATGCCCGATGGGATCCCACAATCGTTATGACAATTTACAACAACCGTGACATCCTCATGGTGCCTTATGAAGACTTACCTAATGAGGATAAAGATGTCATCAGTAAAGCTATAGAAGAATTTAAATACAAGTGTTTGTTATCCTACACCAAGACATATGACAATAAAGTTGTTCAGAAATATCCGCTACCAAGAGTTTTGATGCATGGGCAATCAGATACAGGCGAAGCTGAGGATAGGCGTTTCTTCGTGGATGCTGTAAACAAATCTATTCATGATGCCATTTTGAACCATAATACAGTTTTCTTGAACACATTCCACAATACCATGAAGGAGGTGTTTCATGGATATCCGATTAATCAGGTTGGACTAGCTTACTACAACATCCCATATCCGTCGACTTAGGGGACTAATCAAGCTGGTACTAGCCATCAAGAAGCAGCACTAACTGGTAATGATGATGTTTGGGCAATTCAAAGCTCATCCGAGCAAGTTCAGGGTACTACTACTAATCAGATGCAGTATAATCCTAGATCGTCAGCGCAGCATGTGCAATAGCCGATGGGACAAGTTTAGAATCAAATGGTTAATTTTGGCACAGCAGGCCAAATACCGTCATCGGCTTAAAAAATAGCGCCATCAATTCAAAGGATTCGTAGAGATACAGATCCCAGCATCTATAACCAGAGACTTCAAGCAGCAAACCAGCAAAGGACCCAATAGATAGAGATTCTGCAAGGATATCATTATGGCACAGATTACAATACCCTTCATATGATTCCAAATCCGGGGTATCAAGGTTTTTGAAATTTTAATCCGCAGATGGGTCAACAATTGCAGAGAAATCTAGGTTCAAGTGCTGATGAGTTGTTGCTCAAAGTGACCGAGGTGATGAAGAATCAGTTTGGTTTGAAGGCAAAAGGGAAGACCTTTTCGTACAAATATCCATATCCAGAGTGGTATGATTTGGTTGCTCTTCCTACAAATTGCAGGCTCCTAGAGTTTGCTGAGTTCACTGGCCAAGATAGCACAAGCACAATAGAACATGTTAGTTGGTATCTTACACAGTTGTTCGAAGCATCCATTGAAGGGGCCCATCGAGTTTGTTTCTTCTCCTTGTCCCTGTCAGAACCAACCTTCTTTTGGTTTTCATCATTACCAGTCAATTTCATTGCCAATTGGGCTAATCTAGAGAAGAAGTTTCATACATATTTTTATACTAGGATAGGAGAAAAGAAAATTACTGATTTGACGACCATAAGGCAGAGAACTAATGAATTGGGCACCGAGTTTCTTTAGAGGTTCCGAGAGACCAGAAATTTGTGCTTCTCATTGAACTTGACTAATGATCAGCTAGCTGCTTTGACCGTTCAAGGAATGTTGCCAACGTGGAGAGAGAAGCTGCTTGGGTAAGAGTTTGATAATTTAAGTCAGTTGGCTCAATGAGTGGCAGCACTTAGTAGCCAATTCTAGAATATGCGTAGAGATATCTGATACCAAAAGAGCGCCGTGATTGCTGAAACCTATAATCCATATTTAGTTGATGACGGCAATGAGTACGACAAAGAAGAAGAGATTATTGCAGCCGAATGGAATTGGGATAAGAAAACAGTAATGGTGCCAAATCCTTGGGGAAAAAGAGTTGAAGAGAGCTATGATTTCAACGTCACAAAATTGGACAAGCTCTTCGATTTCTTGCTTGAGAGGGGACATATCAAGTTGCCCGCCAATCATGTTATGTTGCCTCCTGATCAGTTAAAGAATAAGAAGTTCTACAAGTTTCATAACGATACTTCTCATTCTACTAATGAATACAGAGTTTTCTAGCAAGAAATACAGAGGGCTATTCAACAAGGGAAGCTCAAATTCGATACACCTCAAAAGATGAAAGTCGATGATAATCCTTTTTCAAGAAATCAGAACATGGTAGATGCTAGATTGCTCAAAGGGAAGACTAAAGTCCTAACATCAACTAGGGTCAAATAAAGCCGGGACCATCGACCCAAAGATGCAAATATCGGCTGATGAATATAGAGAGATTAGAAGGCGTCGTGACCAACAGAAGAGTCGATATGAGCAGGGAGATACGTTAAGGGATGGGGCAATAAGGCTGCGTGTTACATCTCAAATTTTGTTGAATAAATGGCAACGATAGAAAGAAAAGGATTATCAGCGTTGGTTAGAAGAGAAAGAATACCAACGTCAATAGGAGAAAGAGAGGTATGAAAGAAAGCAAGCTGAATCATATTAGGATTGTCATTTCTTCAGACATTGTTGGAATAAAAGTTTGAAATTGCCTACTAGAAATAATTGCCCAGAGTATAGTGAGCAATATTGGGAGTTTAGGCAATCTCAAGCCAACCGTCGATCTATTCATGCTCAAGATAAGTATCATCATAATAATATGGATCGGCGCTTAAAAAATAGAAGTATTCATGATTGGCTTGGGCAGCGAGTTGTTGATCAAAATTGGGCTGATCATGAAGAAGATAATGAGGAAGAGTATGTTTGATAGGAAGGGCAATGGTGTCCAGGAGGTTTGACAAGAAGCCAGAAAAAAGGGTACAACGCCTAAGGAACAGAGAGTTAGAATAGGCTTAGGCATTTGGTAGACCTCAAGTATGGCGTGCTAAACAAACAGCCGATAGAGGTCAACCATCGGCTAATATTCAAATGTCTTTTCTGTTGCTGTCAGAATTTAGAGCTCCAACAGACCAAGAAGTCTATTCAAATTTGGATGAATCGGAGTATAAGGAGATAGTTGCCAAGTTGACAGTGATGTAGCAAGCTATATTCGATAAGCCAGTCAAGCATTGGCACTTAAAGGCCTTATATGTAAAAGGTTTCGTTGATGGGAAGCCGATGAGCAAAATGTTGGTGGATGGAGGTGCTTCTATCAATCTTATGCCTTATACTACTTTTCGTAAACTTGGTAAGGGACCAGGAGATTTGATTGAGACTGACATGATGCTTAAGGATTTTGGGGGTAATGCATCCAAGACCAGGGGGGCAATGAATGTCGAATTGACAATCGGAAGTAAGACTTTACTCACTACGTTCTTTGTCATTGATGGAAAGGGTTCATACAGTTTACTCCTTGGTCGTGATTGGATTCATATAAATTGTTGTGTACCATCGACCATGCATTAGTGTTTGATTCAGTGGCATGGAGATGATGTTGAGCTGGTTCACGTTGATGATTCTGTAAGTATCGCAACATCTGATCCATTGTATTGAGAGCTAGAAGACTTCGAATGTTTTTCTAGTAAGCTATGGGAAGGATGCTTCATTAAAGTCAATGATGAAAGCCAATAGCAGATCCAAGCAGTCGGCTCTGAGAGTTTGTTTTAATAGATAATCCAATAGATGGTTCGGATGGTAAACTAGGACAGGGCTTTACGTCGGCCGATGAGTTAGAAGAGATAGATGTTGGTTCTAGAGATAGGCCTAGGCCGACGTATGTAAGTGCTAAGTTGGATCCTGAGTATAAACAAGAGTTGGTGGATTTATTGAAGGAGTTAGAGATTGTTTTGCTTGGAAATACTATGAGATGCCTAGTCTAGATCGATCAATTATTGAACATTGGTTGCCAATCAAACCTGGATATCGGCCGTTTAAACAAGCTCCGAGGAGATTTAACCCAAATGTTCTTGATGATATAAAAGAGGAGACTGAAAGATTACTGAAGCGGAATTTATCCGACCGTGCCGATATACAGAGTGGATATTGAATGTTGTTCCTGTGTATAAGAAAAATAGGAAGTTAAGAGTTTGCATCGACTTTAGAGATTTGAACAAGGCAACACCCATGTATAGTTATCCGATGCCGATAGTCGATATGTTGGTAGATGCAGTAGCCAGACACAAGATTATTAGCTTCATGGACGGCAATACAGGATATAATTAGATTTTTATGGCTGAGGAAGACATAGCAAAAATATGTTTTAGGTGCCCTAGCGCAATCGGCTTATTTGAATGGGTTGTTATGACCTTTGGTTTGAAGAATGCTGGTGCAACTTATCAGAGGGCGATGAATTATATTTTTTATAAGTTGATCGGCAGAATAGTTGAAATCTACATTGACGACGTGATGATAAAATCTGAGTACAAGGAACATCTAGCTGATTTGCAGGAGACTTTGGAGTGCACAAGAAAATATGGTCTAAAGATGAATTCCAATAAATGTGCCTTTGGAGTATCAGCTGGACAATTTTTAGGTTTTATGGTCCATGAGAGAGGAATCAAAATTGGTCAAAAAGTATAAAAGCAATTGATGAGGCAGTGCCCCTGACTACCAAAACAGAGTTACAATCTTGCTTGGTAAGATTAATTTTATCAGGAGGTTTATTTCAAATTTATCGGAAAGGGTTCTGCTATTTTCTCCCTTGTTGAAGTTGAAAAATGATCAAGAATTTCAATAGGGTGACATACAACAAAAGACATTTGAGGAGATAAAAGAATATATGAAATGTCCGCCTGTGCTGGTCCCTCCTCAGCAAGGTAAGCCTTTTAAGTTGTACGTATTGGCCAATAACAAAATGATTGGATCGGCCTTAATGCAAGAGTTTGAAGAAAAAGAACGAGTTGTTTTCTATCTAAGTAGAAGGTTTTTAGATCCAGAGATAAGATATTCTCCTATTGAAAAATTATGCTTGTGCTTATATTTTTCTTGCACTAAGTTACGATATTACTTGTTATCGGCTGAGTGTACAGTTGTTTCCATGGCTGATGTGATCAAGCACATGCTATCAATGCCGATATTAAATGGGAGAATAGGGAAGTTGATTCTTGTGTTGTTGGAATTTGATTTGAGGTACGAATCAGCTAAAGCAGTCATAGGGCAAGTAATAGCCGATTTTGTCACCCAACATCATAAGCTAAGTATTGGCTATGTAGAGCCAATACCTTAGATGTTATTTTTTGGTGGATCATCATGCAAGTAAGGTGGTGGCATTGATATTGTTATTGTTTCACCTCGGGGGACAAGTTTTGAGTTTATTTTTCCAACTGAACCAATAGTTACCAACAATCAAGCAGAATATGAAGCTATTCTTAAGGGACTTCAGCTTCTTCATGAAGTAAAGGCCGAGTCGATCGAAGTATTTGGAGATTCATAATTAATTATTAATCAGTTGATCGACCTATATGAATGTAAAGATGATATTCTGAGGGGATACTAGGATGAATGCCAGAGGTTACTCAAAGAGTTTCCTCATTTTTCCCTTCAGCATATTCCGAGAGCACATAATCAAGAGGCTAATGGTTAGCTCAAAGTGCGTCAGGTTATCGAGCGTTTTAAGAGATCTTAAGTAGTGAAACCTTGACTAATGATTGGAGAGTTGAAATAGCCGATTACCTTAAAAATCCATCACAAAAGGTTACCAGGAAACTAAGGTATAAATCGACTAAGTATGTTTTGCTAGATGATCAGCTATATTATAAGATAGTCGATGGGGTGTTGCTTAAATTCTTAAATCAAGAAGAGGCCAAGGTGTTGATGGATGAAATACATGAAGGGATATGTGGAGCTCATCAATCGGCTTATAAGATGAAATGGATTATTTCGCAGGACTGAATATTTCTGGCCAACAATACTGGAAGATTGTTTTGAATATTATAAGGGGTGCCAGGATTGTCAACGTTTTGGTAATATTCAGAAATCGCCTGCATCGGCTGTGAATCCAATAATCAAACCATGGCCGTTTTGAGGTTGGGGAATTGATCTAATTGGCCAGATTTTTCCACCTTCAAGTAAAGGACATAAGTTTATATTGGTAGCAACATATTACTTCACTAAGTGGGTTGAGGCAATTCCTTTGAAGACGGTAACCTCAAAGAGCATGGTTGATTTTGTCAAGGAGCATATTGTGTATTATTTTGGGATTCCTCAAACTATCACTATTGATCAGGGGACCATGTTCACATCAGAAGAGTTCAGATATTTTGCTACCAGTATGGGAATTAAGTTATTAAATTCTTCTCCTTACTATGCTCAGGCTAATGGCCAGGTAGAGGCATCCAATTAAATTATGATTAAGCTGATCAAGAAGAAGATCGAAGAACAACCAAGGAAGTGGCATTCAATGCTTAATGAGGCATTATGTGCATATAGGGTGGCCTGTCATGGATCGATTAAAGCATCACCTTATGAACTTGTGTATGGTCATAATGCAGTACTTCCTTGGGAGATTCAAACTGGATCGAGACGTGCCACGTTGCAAAATGATTTGTCAGCCAAAGTTTACAAGAATCTTATGATGGATGACTTAGAAGACTTAAGTTACCATCGACTGCGTGTTCTTGAGAATATCGAAGCCAATAAGCTAAGGATTATGAAGTATTACAATAAGAAGGTCAAGAGCAAAAAATTTTCTGAAGGGGGCTTGGTCTGGAAGGTAAAATTATTGATCGGGTCAAGAGACATCAAGTTCGGCAAGTGGTCACCTAATTGGGAAGGACCTTATCGGATTAAACGTTGTGCGCCTAGCAATGCTTATATTTTGGAAACACTAGGAGGAGAAGAGGAGTTTGACAAAGCAATCAATGGAAAATATCTAAAGAAATATTATCCCAGCATTTAGATTAATACTTGATAGCCGATTTGTTCAGTCATCGGCTCTAATAGCCGGTACCAGAAGGGTATCGCCTCTAGTTCAAAAAATAGACCCGAAGGGATAAAAGCCGATATGATATGTATCGCCTATAGAGCAAAAACAAACACAGACAAATTGGTACATGGAACATGAGTATAGGGCAAAAGAGAAACCACTTAAAACAAAGAGATTGTTTGCTAGCTTCTCCTATTACAAGCTAAAGGATAGGAAACATTTTGCTCGCTATGTCTTCAGCCTAGGAAGCAAGGGCTATGGAGTTGGCGGTGTTGAAGAAGTCCTTGACCAGGCGCTCATGGTCCTTAGGGTGTTCAGTGGCTGGGAAACCATGGGGAAGAAGTCGAAGCTCGTGGCCAGAACGAGCTTGTGCGACAGCTAATGCCACGACAACACCATGATGAATACCGTGAAGGGCAACCTCTTTGATATGGTTTGGGACATCATATAGGCGAACCACCGACATGGCACCCCTAGCATTGACGAATCCTGCTACATACTCTGTAGCTGATTGAAGGCTTTCCAACTGGGCCGATAGGTCTAGAAAGATTTGAGGGAGAGATAATCAAGATCTTGAAGACAAAACTAGAAAAAAATAGAAAAATTATGGTGGACATCTCACCCGTGATTCTGGCCTCGGCCTCGACTAGCCTTGCTTGAGTGGAGTCGGCCCTATGTTCCGAGACGGTGAAAACGTCCTATAGCACGTTCAGATGAAGGTCCATCCGCTCAAGATCATAGGTTGCATCCTCTCGATGACGAAGACGCTGGCATGGTGGCACAGACAAGTCAAGGGCCTCTTCAGCAGATCGCTTGCTGTTCTCCATGCCTTCGAGCCTATTGAAAAGCAAATTGCACCAAAGACACAAAAGGTTTGTGACGAAGCAGGTTGTTTTTTGATCCACAGCCATGGCCCGTATATATAGCCTGGGAGGTGAGAAGATAGGCTTTGTCGGGGTTATGGAATTAAAGTTAGTTATGTAAATGGATCAACACTCCAGAAATTCAGGGAACGGATCATAAAAAATAATGGATTCAGACTTATTGCTCCCCATAATTACAAGATACCATGGGATTGATACAAAAGGTTTACATTAACAGACGATCAACCCACTAAGACTGCTTTGGATTGAAGGGAGTCTGGATCCCCACAAGGCCAAAGGTCGTCATGGACCACGTCATATCGGCCAGCAGATAGAAGTGGCATTAGGGGAGAGAAAATGCCGCCTACTAAAAAGATGCCCATATATCCAACCGATTTCTCGGTGGCTAGGAAACCGTGGGAAAGAAGTCTGTGGTTTCCCCGATGAGCATTTGATAAAGTGAACAAGGGAAAGGTGTCCACACATTTTAACCCTTGCAAACACTAGAACAACTCTGTGATCATGGTGAGAAAACTCAGGTGATGTCATAAGAATTCTTCTAACTGCAGTAGCTAATCCTCTTGCTCGACAAGGCGCTGAAATGAGCAACACAATCACCCTATGCACAATAATTGTTCTAACCGCTCAAAACCCTCATAGCAAGAAATTAGACCATGAAAGGTCTGGCAGAGCCAAGGGCACTCGAGGAGGCAAGCATAAGAGGAACATAACTAAGTTGTTGGGTTGCTCTTGCCAGAGTCGTATAGACATTTATAGTCGGTCTGGAAGGATGGATCCAAATGCCCATGAAGCAATAGTGCTCTCGTGAAACTTTGAAGTATGAGCTCATAAGCAGGTAAGGATGTTGGTGGAGGTGATGGATAGTAGGCCCCAGATCTAGATTCTCTACCCATGACTATGGTGCAGACGTGGTACTTTTAGAATAAAATTACTTTTATCCCAAAATTAGGGGGCATGTGTTTACACCAAAATTTGGGAAGAAGAACACAGGAATTCGAAGCTTCCAAGATTGAGTCATCAAGGAATCGATTGCATAAGGATTGATATCAGCTGATTCAGATGCGGCACTAGAATCAGCTCTCTTCAGATGACATCAGTAGATAACGTTAATAAGTCACGGTTGGCGTCAGGAAAGACATGTCGAACTCTGCAAAAAGGGAAAGATTAGGGTCCAAGTTATCCTAAGTTAGGAATGTTTTCTCTTATACCAAAGATTGCAATGAGTCGTACTTGAGTAAGATTCTTGTTTAGATTCTGGGTATAAATATTGGACCACGACTATTGTAAAAAGACATCCAATCAATCAATACCAATTACTTTTTTTGGCTTTACACCAACCCTTAGGAGTAGGAGTAGTGTAGATCTTGGTGAGTTCTTTAATAAGCAGGGCTGCATCGATCCGGCCAACCTCCAGCTTGTCTGTAAGTACCGTCATGGCTTATGTTTATGTTTGTAAGGCTACATCGGTCTGGCCGACCTCTTGCGAGCTCTAGTATAAACTAGTTATCGATCATTATCTAGTTCAAGTACGGTTGCATCGGTTAAGTTCGACCTCCACTGCTCGAATTAGATTAAGGTCAGGTTATCGATTCTACCCAAAGGGTGGCATCCTTCGGGTAGATTCATTAAGTTACCGATTGTCGGTGCAGAAAGTGACCAACTAGTAAATATTTGTAGTTTTGTTGTACGTTGTGATCGGAGATGGCCTAGCACTCAATGACACATGATTTATACTGGTTCAGGTAATGTGCCCTACGTCCAGTCAGGGTCGGTTGGTGACTTTATTCCTGAGCCCAGGTGCTCAAAGTCTGTAGTGGGGGTACAAATAAGAAGGAGGAAGAAGGGGGTGTACAAGAGGTTTGGTCGGCTCTGGCCGAAAGGGTCGCGGTCGGAACTAGGTGGTCCTGCGGTTGGGAGTGTTGATGTCGATCTAGTGAGTCTGAGCTTGAAGAAGTTGATCTCCCCTCGTCGGAGGGAGCACATTCCCTTTTATAGATGAAGGGGATGGCTTTTTATAGGTGAGAGGGAGAGAGTACAGATATTTCTAAGCTTTGCTATCTACGGTGATGAAAACTGGATAATGGTTGAAGCCCCCCAATACTGTCGATGTCGCTGTAGGATGTCAGATGTGCATGGGAGGTCGAGCTATCTTCTTTAGGAAGGATGACGCCAGTACCTACAAAATACTTCTGGATGCCTAGTGGCATGTGAGGAGTTGTGCTATGTTCACCCGGTATGGCAAATCCTAGAGCCCATACCGCAATCGATGTCTAGAGACACGCAGAGGGGGCTTACCATATGGGAGTTTCTAGCGGCCCAACAATACTTCGTGTCAGGGTGGCTGCAGAGCACTGTTCCGTGTAGGGTATGGTCCCTGGTACAGTGGTTTTGACTTGTGAGCCATGCCTTGCCTTTCTTCGCACGCCTTCTGATTCTTTCCGAGCGGGCGTCCCTGGTCGAATGGTCCCTAGTCGGTTTTGGCGCGCTAGTCGGAGATGAGCGATGAGCAGGGTTTTCTATGAACCCCGGTCGAAGACACGGGGTCAAGGTTGGAGGTGGTCCTCGGGTCAGGTTTTCCGAGTGGAGGCCGTGTGAAGGCAGCCGGAGCCTGAAGCCAGCGCTCTGGTCGAAGAGGCCATTCGGAGTTGGCATGAGCCTGAGGTGCTCCGGTTGGAAAGATGGGCCGATGGTGGCCAGGGCCTGAAGCGAGTGCTCCAGTCTATTGAGTTCAGACTCTTGGGCCAGTCCAGGAGAAGAAAAGGCCGTCCTCTTGGGCCGAGTCTTGGCATGGAAGCCAGTCCCGAGGGACCCCAGGTTTATGAACCCAACAGAAGCCCCCGAGCCCCCGGGCGATACGAATAGAAACATCTAGGGGATTTTTGTCTTACCGGTAGGTGCGCGCGAGCGCACCCGCGGGTGTAGCCCCCGAGCCCCAGGTGGTTCAAGCTGAACTAGTTGGGGGTGTTGTCTTAGCAAGCGTGTATGCATGTTTTTTAGTTTGAGGCAGAATTTTGTTTAACCACGGCGTCATTGTGCAGCCGAGGTGTTTTTAAGCGCGGGGATTGGATTGAGACAGAACTTAATGATCCCAGCATCGGTGCGCGCCGGGGATCGGACGAGGAAGTCTTTAGTTTTGAAACAAGCCCTGGCATCGGTGCGCGCCGTGAACGAAAAATAACTTAGTTTTGGATGCAACAGAGTTCGATCTTTGGCGTCGGTGCACGCTGTGGGATCGGGTAAGGTGGAGTCACAAGCAGACCTAGGCGTCGGTGCTCGCCGTGGATCGGGAGAGTTAGTTTTAGTTAGTGGAGCCGTCTGAAGCCGTTACGTGAGTTTAGGAGTCACGGTCCTAGGAGCCATAGCCGGATGTCGCCGATCCTATCGACACGAGTTTAGGGTATGTGGTCCCAAGAGCCGTAGCTGGATGTCGCCTATCCCATCGATGCGATTTTAGGAGTCACGGCCCCAAGAGCCATAGACAGATGTCGCCTATCCTATCGATGCGAGTTCGGAGTCACGGTCCCATGGCATTTAAACCCCCGAGCCCTGTCGGGCCTTCATGGGGGTTGTGAGTTGTTTTTGCGCTACCCCATCCAGTTCCTCACAACCAAGGGGGTTGAGTTTCATCGCCTGTCTCGATCGCTTGGGCTCGAAGACTAGCTCGGTGAGCTCGCTAATGGGTGTGATTGAGCGGAATCTGGGTCTGTCATTCGTGACGGGGTCGGCATAGCCCTCTTGTGGCATTCCACTACTCCTTTACATGTAGCCCGATAGATGCCTAGGTCATTCCATAGAGCGACCCAAGTGGCCTAATGGCCTCCCCTCGATGGAGATTCTGTGGGCTTGGCGAGAGGTTCAGGATCGAACGAGAAGGTTGAGATGACCCGGTTTGCTAGACTGGGCAAAGGCCGCACGGTGCTCATCTATGGTTTTCTCCCCTGGCTCTGTTTGGTTGCTCATGTCGAATGAGGCAAGCCACCGCTTCATGGCACAACACGGAGCATTCTGGTGCATTTCGCTGCACGTGCGATGCTTAGTTCCCGAGCCCCCGGACGGTTCATGCCCTAACCGTCTAGGGGATTTAGGCGTATGGAATGAAATGCACATATGGATGTATGAATGTTTTAAATTGAAATAGAGGGGCTTTGATAGTGTTTTACCTTGAAGACCGGAGAGATGGGATTCATCAGGCTCCAGTCGGAAACGTCCGTCCAGGACCTACGCTTGTCAATCGTGGGTTAGTCCTCATGTGAACAGTTTTGTATTTAATGAACATTGCTTACCTTGATGTCCTGAGAGATGTGGTTCGGAGAGCTCCAGTCGGAGACGTCCGACCGGGACCTGTATCTCAGGTGTTTATCCTGAGTGAATCGATCGACTCAGGAGGCCGGTTGGTCTCTCTCGGTGGAGGTTTCGCTGTTGGATCTCTCTAGGTCACGCCTAGGGAGACGGGGAGCCATCCACATGTGGTGACGCTTTGGTTTTTGTGCCCGACGTGCGGTAGTGGCTGGTCATGCGGTAGTTGTGGGCCATGTCCCGGTCGTGTCCCGTCTGATTAGGAGCCGTTTCATCGTGTTGGGCACGTCTCATCAATCAGGGGGCGTCCCATCTGCATTAAATGGGAAGAGAGAGAGAGAGTTTCTCGCCCCGCTGCTTCACCTTCTCGATCGGCATGTCCTTTCCTAACCGCTGCCCCCTTCCTTTAAGTAGGAGAAGAGAGAGGGTGTTCGCCTCGTTCTTTTGCCTGTTCGTCGTCTGCCACCGCCGCCTTTCTTTTTCCTCCTTGCCGAGAGCGTTCCTGAGAGCTACGAAGGTTTCTAGGAAAGGAAGGGGGAGAGGGCGAGGGAGAAGAGGAGAACTTACTGATCCTTTTTTGCAAGCCGGAGCAAGATGTTGGACTGGAGGTCGTCCACCGTGAGGAGGTCGGTGCTGGAGTCTTTCATCAAGAAGGGTTTTCTGCCGCCGTAGGAGGTGGTGCATTGGAGGGTCCCTAGGGAAGAGGAGTTCCTGCAACCTCGTCCCGGCAAGGTAGTGTCCTTCCTTACCTTTCATGAGCGTGAGCTAGGATACCCCGTGCACTGGTTCCTGCGCGGGCTTCTTAATGAGTGGGATTTGGAGTTGCAACACCTCAATCTGATGGGGGTGCTGCATATAGCTGGTTTCGTCACCGCCTGCAAGGCCTTCCTCGGGATGGAGCCGCACGTGGATCTCTTCTAGTGATTCTTCTCCGGGAGGACCTTGACAGTGGGGAGCTCGGTTGAGGCCATGCCGGTGGGGGGTTTCGCCCTTTAGAGGAAGCCGAGCGTAGGAGGTTCGTACACCGCGTACACCCCATGCAGTTCCAACTAGGGGTGGCACGGGGAGTGGTTCTACATCAGGAACCCGGAGGTGGCGCCGTTTCCAGTGTTCACCGGCAGGAGGCTGGAGGAGCAGGAAAGCTGGTCGTGGGGTTACGGCCGTAAGGGGAGGCACAAGGTGGAGGCCATCGAAGAGGAGCTCTGGAAGCTCATGAGGTGCGGCCTCGACAGAGTGCGGGTGTTCTACACCCTCTACCATAGCCAGATTGCGCCATTGGCAGAGAGGACGCAGCCGATGTGGGAGTACGACGGCCGGTTGGACCCGAACCGCGCATCATCGGAGGAGTTGCCAGAGGGCGAGGTCTAGAGTCGCGTCGGCCAGGTGATGCAGCTGAGGCCCGGGGAGATGGTTGTAGGAAAACCCATACCGCTCAATGCCTCGATCGCATCCACGTTGGTGCGTTCCCTTGTTTTTGTTCGTGCTTCTTCTCTGCTCTTTCCTATTTCTTTGATCTAGTTTGTTTGTTCCGTAGGGGCTTGGGAGGTATAAGTCCCGACTGCACCTTCCCAAGGGATTGGAGGGCGTGGCTCGGTAGACCGCTCAGAAGAAGGCGGCCGAGGCTCGAAAGAAGAAGAAGAATAAGGAGATCCTACGGAAGTAGGAGAAGGAGCAGGAGATCGTCCGGCGCATGAGGGCCGAGGAATGTAGGAGTGATGTTGAGTTGGAACTCACGTCAGATGATCCTATGGATCTGGATGATATGGTCTTCTCTGACGAGGAGGAAAGCGGGGTCGTTGCGACCTCGGCGGAGTGTTGTGATACCGCAACATCGTTCGCTGGTGATGAGCTGGTGGTCGCGCGTTGTGCGGTGGATCCCTCATTGAGGAAACGTGCAGCGGGCATGGACGTCGTCGGTGAGCGAGCGTCGAAGCGGACGCGGTCACCGCGCCCCTTGACAGCGTCGTCGGCCCTGCCCCCACCTGTTGTTTGCGTGGTGGAGCAAGGCGAGCGGTCTGCTGAGGGGCAGACTGACACTCGCGCGTCGCTCAGACCGGTGCCGACACGTGACTCGCGGTGGGAGGAGGACCTGCCTGCTATGGGCGTAGTCGAGCATGCCGGGTGATCTGTGGGGCAGACCGGGGCACGTGTGCCGCGTGAGTCGCAGTCGGAGGATACTGCGCTTGTTGCTCTGGTCGAGGATTCCCGAGTTGGGGGTTGGGATGACCTACAGGTCGGGCAGGAGCCAGTAGGGATGACAATGCCCCCCACCGAAGTAAAGGAGCACGGGTCGCGGTCCGGGAGTGGTCCTCGATGCGCAGGCGCGTCGAGGTCAAGGTTGGCCTTTAGAGTTATGACGCTCGCCACCCGGTATGTCTTTCTTCGTTTTCTTTTGGTTTTTCGCTGGCTGAGCTTTTTGTTGGAGTGTGACTGACCCATACCTTCCGTCAGTGGCTTGGGGATGCTGGGGATGAGTATTGCCCCGACTGCTATGCAGGAGACCTAGAAGCCCGTTCTGTAGCATGTCGCGGTGGCAAGACCTTCTGTTCCGAGGATGGTGCCCTCTGGTTCGGCTGTTGAGGAGGCGGCGGCTATGGCATCATTGTTAGCGGCGATCCTGGTGCTGATGGCGGCGGTGGTGTCGGAGGTGACTCTCGCAACAGAGGTAAGGGAAAGTGAGCTTCCTGCCTTGCCGGGTAGAGGATCACATGACTCGCCCTTGTCGTCGGAGCCGAAGGTGCCGAGGGAAGACGTGGCCGGGACAGGGTCGAGACGCCCGGCGGTGGCCTAGGACGACGAGGTGGTGGAGATCCCGTCTGACGATGAGGCAGATGTCCTGGCGGAGCCATCGGTGCCATTGCAGCAACCCGCCGGTGATGTCACGTCGGAGCCGTTGATGCCGTCGCAGAGCCTGGCGGTGGTCCAGTTGGTGGCTAGGACCTCTGGCGGGCCGGTGATGTTACCGCGGGACTTGGCGATGGCACGGTTGGAGGCTGGGCCCTCCGACAAAGTGTCGGAGGGTGACCTAGAATGGCCCTACCCTAAGCACCCAGCGAGCGTGCGGTTCGTCCTTCGGGACTCCCAGGAGCGTCAGCTCTGGGACATCTTCGGAGGGCAAGGGCACGTCGCGGTATCAGAACTCACCAAGCTGACCGCGCAGCTTGAAAGCGCTCAGAAGTAGGCTTTGTTCGCCCGATAGTTGGTTGAGGGCGACATGCAGCTCGTGGCGGAGGTGAGTTTCTGGTACTTGTCTTTTACCCCTTGAATCCCTTATCGGTTGTTTTTAGCATGCCTACCTTTCATAGGAGATAAGGAAGACGTCGTCCCGCAAGTCCCACTTCCTCCAGTCAGAGTATGCCCGGATGGCCGAGCTTGAGCATCGGGTAGAGTTCGCTTGCCGTGAGTCCTGGGACCAGGCGTCCAAGGCGGCCGTGGTGCAGGCGGAGGGGCAGCATGCGGAGGAGCGAGCGACTGCGACCGAGCAAGGGCTCAAGGCGGCAAGGGTCTGCCAGGCGGAGACTGAGGCAGAGTTGCGAGCGTCCCTGGTGAACACCGAGGTGGCGCTTCAGGAGGCCTTGGCAGCCCTTGATCCGGAGCGCACCGCCCTGGAGTCGGCGGAGAAGGCCCTAGAGGTGGAGTGGAGGGCCCGATCGAAGGCGGATCGAGAGGTGGTCGCACTCCGGGGCCAAGTGATGGAGACGGAGGACGCGAGTGCCCGGCTGCGTGTGCAGGTGGCTCGGCAAGCGGAGGATATATCCACCCTCGAGGCTTCTCACATCGGTATGTACCCTTTTTGTTTTTTGTTGTGTTGGCTTTTCCCTTAGCCCGTTTCTGAGCTCGTTGCTCTTCTCGCAGAGCTGGGCGGAAAAGTGGAGGTGCTGGAGCAGAACCTGGAGATGACCAAGGCGACGCTTGGCCGACGTACGGAGGAGCTGGCCAAGTCCCATTAGGAGCGTCGTGCTCTTGAGGGGGATCTTGACCAGATCCGCAACGTTGCCCAACACGTCGTTTCAGAGATCTTTGGGTCAGCGCTGAGCACCAGCGCACCCGCCATCCAGCTGGCAGAGGTCCCGGGGGAGGTTCGGGATCTTATTAGATCCGGGCTGTTCTACAGAGCGTCGGGGGTGCTAACCACGGTGGGGACGCACCATCCGCACCTGGACTTTGCCACCATATGTAGCGAATACACTGAAGGCATGAGCATGGCGGACATCCAGTCCATCGGGGAGAGCTTGCTGCCGTACATGCGGTCGGTGGTAGACCAAGTCTCCGCCGAGTGGGTGATGGACGTCCATCATGAAGACCTGGCCAAAAGCGTGCATGGAGAGGATGCTGCAGAGCTCTCGGATGGCGAGGAGCCTGGGTCGGAGGTGAATGTTGCCCCAGTTTTGGCCAAGCCGGATGCCGTGCCATCGGGAAGTGAGCAGCCTGCGCCTTCATCGGTTGCACCGTCGTCGGATGTCACTGGGCCAGCCTAGTAGCATGTAAAAATATAATAGTAGTTAGTAAATGTAGGAAGTTTTAAGTTCGTGGGGGGGCCCCCGTGTAAGACGTTCGTGGTGTGTTTTAATGACTGCGATTGGTTTTTGTTCTTGTGATGGAGTCGTTCCATTCGGAGAAGCTTGTTCCCTTTCGTTCCTTAGTTTTCCCTTAGCATAATTTTTTTTAAAATTTCTTTCTATCTCGTACCTGCCCATTTGTTCCGTAGGTCACAACTTTGTGAGCCCGGGGCGTGGCCCACGAGGCTCGACCGGTCGTAGCCATAGGGAAAGGCGGGGTGCGATTAGTCAGAATGTTCTAAAGCAAAGTTACGTAAGGTAAAACAAAGGAACGAACTACCCCCTCGTTAGGGTAGGAAGGAATTTCTCCATACAAAAGCAAAAGAGTACTTAAGGTAAAAACAACAACAAAGGGGTAGTAGAGCCCCCTAGTGAAGCCCCCGAGCGCTCTGAGCCGAAAAGTGTTCGGGTCGGGGTGCTCTGATAGGAGCGTTCGCTAAGTAAAGGTAAGACTAAAACTTAGGAAAAGAGTAAAAGACATAGCTGTTCCAAGGTCCACGGAGAGGGCATCATCATCGTCGTCCTTCAGTCGGTGGGCTGCCTCCCTGTCTTCTTCCTCCTTTGGCCTGTCAGCCTACCTCACCAGGCGCTTGAGGAGCTGGCAGTCCTTGTAGACATGGTTGATCGGATAATTGTGGTTGGTGCACGGGCTCTCCATGAGCTCGTGAAAGTGGCCTAGAGGGTCTTGCCAGGGCTGTGTGCCCGCGTGATCGGCCATGGCGACCGACATGAAGTTAGCCGGTTGGCGGCGATCCTTTCTGTTTTTTCCCCTCTACGTGGAGGGGCCCTCGTCTTGATCCTAGCGTCTGGCCTTACCTCTGTCGTGGACCCCGTTGAAGCGCGGCGGAAAAGGCACTTGCTGGGGTTGTTGGACAAAGGTCTGTAGTTCCAGGCTATCAGGGCTGGGACTCCGGTCGACGCTGTGCGCGTCTTGGTTTGGCCCGAGCCGCGCGTAGATGGGCGGTCAGCACGGGGCGGTCATCATGTCAAGACGAGGGGCAGTTGTGGCTTCTTGTGCTACAATTGATGGTTGTGGCGATGACAGGGTGTAGTGCCCCATCTGCTGCGTCCCTGTTCCCCGGATGGGGAGCATGGTCGTGAGTCGGCGTCGCGATACAAAGCATTCCGCTTGCTGAACGGCGGCGGTCTCCAACAGTGCCCGGAGGTTCTGGTGGATTGCTCGTCCATGAGGGTTGTTCGGCTCGGGCAGGTCATGCAGGAGCATTGCCGTGGAGGCAACATTCTGACTAGCCCGAGCGAACTACGGGGGGTTGGTCCCCCGAACTGGGGCGTTGCGCTGGGGCTAACGGGCACAACCCCGAGCGCCGCTCACCGGTCTATGTGCACGGGGTGCAGTGTGGTGCGTCGAGCACGTTGGTGCAGTTGGTGGCTGATGCGGCCACTGTTGTCGTAGATCCTCCCCGTGCTCACGTGTGAGCTCGAGGGTCCTCACATGGGGGCCCGGCGGGGCGTGGGTCTAGAAGGACTCTGTTACCCCTAGCGGCTGTTCCGGGGCATCCGCCGTAGCGTACTCCCGGGTCCGATGGTGGCTAGGCGCCAGCCGATGCTGGAGCCATCACTCCCGATGTCGTCGTCCATGATGTCGAGGAAACAGGTGGGAGCATAGCTTGCCATCCCCACAAACTCAGACGTGAAAGGGTGTGGTGCCAGCACCTTTTGGAGTCCCCAGGCGTATGTGTCCATGGAAGACACAAGGCCATAGGGGAACCGGCCGTATGGCGGAGTGGGGTTTGAGCAGAGAGTTTGCTCGGAATGAAGCACAGATGTCGCACCGTCGAAGTCGCGCGTCTTGGAGTCGATGGAGGACGTCCCTCCGATAGGTGCCGAGTCGCGAGCCTCCTCATGGAGGTGGAGTATGCCGAGCCGGTTGGCAATGAAGTCTAGGCTCCAGAAGCGAAAGACCTGGTATGGCTCGAAGACGGGTGGAACCCGCATCTCGACGGGCGAGAGTGCGGGGAACTCCAGCGAGCCAAAACGAATCGTATCGCCCGAGCCTGCCACAGCAGGGGTGGCGGAGAAATGGGCCATCCGATTACCAAAAAAGTGTTGAACATACAGCGTCTTCCCCATGGACAGCGCCAACTATCGGTGCAGAAAGTGACCAACTAGTAAATATTTATAGTTTTGCTGTACGTTGTGATCGGAGGTGGCCTAGCACTCAATGACACAGGATTTATACTGGTTCAAGCAACGTGCCCTACATCCAGTCGGGGTCGGTCGGTGACTTTATTCCTGAGCCCAGGTGCTCAAAGTCTATAGTGGGGGTACAAACGAGAAGGAGGAAGAAGGGGGTGTACAAGAGGTTTGGTCGGCTTCAACCGAAAGGGTCGCGGTCGGAACTGGGTGGTCCTGCGATTGGGAGTGTTGATGTCGATCTAGTGAGTCTGAGCTTGAAGAAGTTGATCTCCCCTCACCGGAGGGAGCACATCCCCTTTTATAGATGAAGGGGATGGCTTTTTACAGGTGAGAGGGAGAGAGTACAGATATTTCTAAGCCTTGCTGCCTACGGTGATGAAAACTGGATAATGGTTGAAGCCCCCCAATACTGTCGATGTCACTGTAGGATGTTAGATGTGCACGGGAGGTCGAGCTATCTTCTTTTGGAAGGATGACGCCGGTACCTGCAAAATACTTCTGGATGCCTAGTGGCATATGAGGAGCTGTGCTATGTTCACCCGGTATGGCAAATCCTGGAGCCCATACCGCAATCAATGTCCAGAGACACGCGGATGGGGCTTACCATATGGGAGTTTCTAGCGGCCCCTACAATACTTTGTGTCAGGGTGGCTACAGGGCACTGTTCCGTGTAGGGTATGGTCCTTGGTACAGTGGTTTTGACTTGTGAGCCATGCCTTGCCTTTCTCCGCATGCCTTCTGGTTCTTTCTGAGCGGGCGTCCCCGGTCGGATGGTCCCCAGTCGGTTCTGGTGCGCCAGTCGGAGAGTAGCGATGAGCAGGGTTTTCTATGAACCCCGGTCGAAGACACGGGGTCGAGGTTGGAGGCGGTCCTCGGGTCAGGTTTTCCGAGCGGAGGCCGTGTGAAGGTGGCCGGAGCCTGAAGCCAGCGCTCTGGTCGAAGAGGCCATTCGGAGTTGGCATGAGCCTGAGGTGCTCTGGTTGAAAAGATGGGCCGATGATGACCAGGGCCTGAAGCGAGTGCTCCAGTCTGTTGAGTTCAGACTCTTGGGCCTGTCCAGAAGAAGAAAAGGCCGTCCTCTTGGGCCGAGTCTTGGCGTGGAAGCCGGTCCCCGAGGGACCCCGGGTTTATGAACCCGACACCGATCTTGCTGATGTTATTATTGTCATTAGTTTCAGCAACATCAACCTGCCCGATCGAGATCGATCTAGATCGGCCTCACATCCTTTTAGTCCATCATTTATTTTGTTACATTATGACAGTTCTTACTTTAAACGACAGATTATGTTTCATCGACTGTTCTACTTTGATCTTGATCGTGCATAGTATGCGGTTAGGGCATGTCTGATCTTGAGAAGGTTTACTATCTAGTTGAATCTGGTCTATAGCTCGCTATTATAGATGTATCGATCCGGTCGATCTCCACTGTTAGTACTTTAGATCAGAGGATGCTAGCTGGTAGATTTGCTTTCGACCAGGCATGACCCTGGTTGTTTGCTATGCCTGCATCGGCTAAATAGCCGATTCGTCTGTACTTTAACGCTTACAGTATGTCTTCATGAGTATGTTAAATATGGATAGATATATTTATTTTAAAGGTTTGATTTATCGTCTTTATCATGGCTGTCATCGATTCGGTCGAACCCCACTGTTAAGGATAACAAGTTAGGTCTGATGAGTTTATAGATCTGTCCAGGTTAAATAGCGATTGTTCACATGCTGTAATCCTTTTTCTACCTAAATCGGCTATTTTAGCCGATTCGCCTGTGCTTCCACACGTGTAGCATATCTTTCAGAAAACCTATCAATGTATAGATGGTTTTATGGATTATTCGGTTTTAGTTTGTTATCATCATCATAGCTGCCATCGATCCGGTCGAACCTCACTATTGATAGTAACAGATTAGATTTAGAGCGTTTGTAGATCAATTCATACTAGACAGTCAATTTATTCGCATGTTATATCCTTTCTCGTTAAACTCATCGGCTCGATTGTTTACACTGTTAATATTCACCTAGCTGATGATTTCACTTATATCTGGGTGCATTGTACTTGTTATGATAAAATCAATCGCGACCAGCAAACATCGCAGTCCTTAACAGTCGATTTCTTCGCGTATCGGCTATTTAGTCAATTTTCCCGTCTAGCTGCTCCCGAAGCGGCACACTTGGAACAGTCTGGGCAAAACCGGCATGTTTCATCTTAAATTACTGATAAACTTTCTCTCCTTGTCAATTGCAGGTCAAATTAACTGGCACGCCTTCGGAAATTCACAGGGTCGACTGGTCATGCGTTGAAGTCAAGCGGATCTCCAGCCTTGCTCCATCAAGCAGATCCTTCTGGCTTGTTGTGTGCCAGATGCATCGACATATTTTTGCGCTGACAGGTGTTGTCAAGCTTTGAGCCACTTAGTGCCTTTGTCGGGCCGGACCTCTCCTTTCGCTCAACTAGAGACACGAAGAAAGGGGAGGAGGAAGAGAGAAGAAAAATCAGAAGCATTTATCTACCCATACTTTCTAGTGTTTGTTCTTGTTCATAAGTGAAATAGAAATGAAATAATGGTGTCCTGACTCATGAGACTCATGCAGGTTAACCAGACCTAGGCTTGTATGAGCTGAGAGATTTGGGGAACGAGTAGCACTCTCTAGTCGAGATAAGGGTAAGCTTGTTGTGGGCCCTTGTGCTTCAATAATCAACGTGTGTTTGATGCAAGCTAGGCATGAATTGGATCTTGCACTAGCGAATTCTGTCACGATGTGTATCACATTCATCTTGCCCAATTTTATCTTGATGTGTATCATGTTCCTTGTGTTAAATTTGAAATTTCTAACTGATGAATCATAAGGACAGTTCCATATGCCTAATTTTATTTGACATAAAATTGACGTTATCAGATTCATATTGAAAATTACCTATTATTATGACTTTATATCAGAAAAGTGAATGTCAAAGCAATTGTTAATCAAAGCATGGTCCTAGCAAAATACTCCATGTTATTCAAAGAAGAGGGTAACTTGTTAGAACAGTGAACTTGCGCATCATTATATATTTTTCAATATGAATACGATAACGTCAAATTTATATAAAAATATAATAATCTAGTAATTATCGGTAAAAAACTCATTCAAACAGAAAATACACTAAATAGAGAGAAAGTACATTCTCATATGTATGATATCTAGTGAAAGGTTGTTGGGGGTAGGGACGGCTACGCCTACCCCTTCCATGTGAAAAGGACCAACGCCTAGTAGGGCCAAGAGCCTCCATGTAATTCCCAAACCATTGGGGGTAGGTAGGAATGTTACCTCCTCCTACCTTCCTTATAAATAGAATTCAAGGGGCAATAGCAAAGGAATTTCCCTTCATTCTCAAATCCCTAATCTTCGCACTTCCTCTCATTCTACTTTTCCTGCATGGGATTAGTACCCAAGGTTACCCTTCACCCTGGTGATGGTACCTATCGCCCCGTTTGGTGAAGGTACAAGCGAAGGTCTATATCTCAACAAAGGCATATCACTCTAGTGTCCATATGAAAAAAGTGGATTACTTGCCGACTTGTGAACAACAAAACTACCCATAAGCTTGAACTGAACTTGGGCAGACTACTAAAACTAAGGCCCTGCTTGACCTGAACTTGCTTGAGGCCTTGCTTTGATGCTGGGTTAGTCAATCTTGCTTGAGAGACGGCCATGTAGCGAACGCAAGAAGCAATTTTTTACACACCTCAACTACAGGCGCCTAAGATTTTAAAAAAAATCTGGCTATTTGATTTGCATACTACTGGTGATCTTTTTGGGAAAGGGGTGAGGGTTGCCGTGGTTAGAGTTGGTGAAGAAAAAAATAGTAGTTTAATGGATTTTTAATTTATTTTAAGATGAGAGATAAAAAATGTTCCTAGTATCATAACACTGTTCTGGCAGAAAAAACAAGTCGATAAAGCCGAAATTGGGGTAAGCCGAACGGGGCCAAGTGTGTTGACACTCCAATCACCTTCACTTCCAAATAAGGTCTCAATTCATCAATCATTTGCGAGATTGCATCCAAACAAACAACTATTCGACATGGCGCCATCATCCCTTGAATGAATGGGTTTCTACTTTTTTTCGAAGACGTCATCGTCCCTTGAATGAATGGGTTTCTACATTTTTTTTCGAAGACCAAGTGTGACTGCCGCTATGCAATTCAGTTATTTATCGACCTTGATGTGGGCAAATTACTCATCCACATGCACAGGTAGCCCATGACTCTGATAGAAAAATAAAATAAAATACTCTTTGAAAATATTATTAATTAAAAAAAAAGCTTTTTAAGTTTAAAGAAAGTTATCTAAAGACAATATTTTGGTAAAACTTTTGCAAGTAAATTTTCAAAAGAAGTTTCAAAAAATATTTTCTAAACCTTTGAGGGAAAAATTGAAATAAAAAACTCAAGTTTCAAAAAAAAATGTTTAAAGGTAGGCCAAAGAGAAAGAGGTGGTGGGCGAGTGGTAAAGCGGTGAGACGGCATGCTGCTACTGGCAACAGGGGATGGAGGATGGTGGTTGGGCTAGGTTTGGGTGAGGGAGCTCGAGCTCCACTAGGTTAGCGTGGCGGCAGCGGAGGTAGTGAATTCCATGGTAGCATCGTGAGGGGATGGCCGGAGGAGGGCAGCAGGCGGGGGAGTGGACGTTGTACATGTTCCAACTAACCGAGTGTGGAAGACAACCAAAGGAAGGAGAAGACAAGTGATACCGTTCGATCCAAATCCAATGCCTGATGTGTGTTGCCTGAGAAGAATGGAAAAAACAGTCGCCTATTGATTAGCAATTCCATTTTTTTTAATAAAAAATGAAGTGGCAAGGGTTTCACCTTGGTGGCCTATCCGCCTATGACATGTTGTCAAGCTTGAGCCATCTATCGCCTTTGATGATCCTCCCTTTTCACTGATCTAGAGAGAGGAAGAAAGGGGAGGGGGGAGAGGGAGAGAGAGAGAGAAGAGAAAAGAAAAGCATTTATATCTACCCATTCTTTCTGGTGTTTGTTCCTTAGTTACACGGAAATAAAATAATGATGTCCTAAGACTAATGCAGGTTAACCAGACCTTGAATTGGTTGAGTAGCACTTACGAGATAATGGCAATCGTGTCGTGGGCCCTTATGCTTTATAATAAACTAACGTACATTAGAGATTTAGAGGTGCTAGGAATGAGTTGGTTCCTGCACTAGCAAATTTTGTCGCGAGTATCATAATCCTATTGCCAAATTTTGTCGTGATGTGTATCATGTTCCTCGTGCCTAAATTTGAAATTTGTAAGTGATGCATCGTAAGAACGGTTCCAAATGCCTAATTTTATTTGTTGGCGCACTGTAGCAAGCCGGACCCATATCAAACTGGCCCTGAATCAGATTAACATGATCGGCCTAATACTGAATAGTGAATTTATCTTCAATTCGTTATCAGTTCGACTTTATTGCTTTATTATATGTATGTATATAATCAAATCATCAGTTCGCTTGCACAGTCGTATTACGCTAGTCGACGTACGGGCCATGGTACGCCTTACAACACATCAAATTACAATATATACATGTACATGTGTAGATACGTATATATATGTGACGGCGCACCATTTTAGCTGCCAAAGTGGCAGCTGCTTCGTCGTTGGCTTCAGCCCCGTTTCCTCCTCGTGGCGACGATAGCCGCCATCGAGATGGCGGCCACCGACGAGGCCCAGATGACGCCGGGGCGGTTGCGGACGAAGAACTTGGCCATCCTCTGGTCGTGGTACTCGCTCACCTTGTCGATCTCCCGGTCCATGGCCATGTACACGGACGGGTACGTGGCGTGGCCGTCGATGTTCTTGATCAGCTCGTGCACCTCCTGCCCGCCGCCCGACCCGCCGCGGACCACGCCGGCGCGGCGGAGAATCCGCACGTCGGCCGCGTCTTCCACGATCTCGTTCACCATCTGGAAGTAGCGCGTGATGGGCTTGCTCTCCTCCTCGTACTCCCGCGCCAGGAGGTTCCGGGCCACCGTGGCCAGCTTGAAGTCGTACACCAGCGCCGGCAGCAACACCGTCGGCTGCGCGAACTCGATCTCGGCGCGGCCGTTCTCGGAGGCCTGGAGACGGACCCCGGACCGCCGGAGATCCCTCGCCGTAGGCATGCGAGACGGCCTGCCGGTGACGCCCCCGCCCTTCCCCTGCGCCGGCTTCACCACGCTCATATGCAGGCAGTCCAGGAGCGTGCGCGCCGCCGTCTCCTTGCTGGCCGCGACGTCCTTGAACGGGCTGTCCGGGGGCGCCGCCGCGGTCTTCTTCGTGGAGAAGGGCGAGTAGTACCAGCAGAAGCGGTGGATCGCGTCGGCGAGGTTCTGCTCCGTGACGTCCAGCTTGTACTTGCGTCCCATGGATTCCTTGACGTCCTTGAAATCGGATTGCTCTACAGTCTCCGTGGTGACGGCCTCGATGTGGCGGGCCACGTCGAGCAGGTCCTGCAGCCGGAGCTGGTTCTCGAGCTTGATCACGTCCGTGACCATGTCGAGCATGTGGCGCGACTTGAAGATCTGGTCGACGGAGTCGCGGTCCGCGTTCTTCCTTGTGATCGCTTCGTTGAGCTTTGGCAGGAAGCCGACGACGAGGAAGATGCCGTCGACCACGCGCTTCTTCTTTGCGTCCCAGCGTTCGTCTGTCACCTCCGCAGGATCTCCTGCTTCTGCATCAGCGACAGCGTCGGAGAAAGAGAAAAGTAAGTAGTAACAGACTCGATCGTATGACGACGTATGGTTGGAATCTGGGCGACGCACGATTACCTTCGGGTTGTCCATTGATTTTGGAATGGCATTTCCTGGCGAGGGCCAGGAGTAGGCTGTTGGCGCGCAGCATGTGGTCGTCGACGTGCCGGCCCGTGACGACCTCGTAGACGAGCGCGGCCTTCACCCGGAAGCTGTTGCGCCGGTCGATGGCGCTCCGGTCATCGTGTGCGAAGAAGACGCTCGCGGGCGCGAACTCCGCCGGGTGCCCCGCGCGCAACCGCTCGTACGCCGTGGACTTGAGCATGGCATCGTACGGTGGCGCCGACAGGGCAGCGGCGGCGTTTCCCTTGGCCGTGTCGTCGGTGGTTCCGCTCATTTTCGCTTTGGTTTCGGGTGGCGACGCTTCAGAACTGGTAAGCATGGCATCGTACGGTGGCGCCGACAGGGCAGCGGCGGCGTTTCCCTTGGCCGTATCGTCGGTGGTTCCGCTCATTTTCGCTTTGGTTTCGGGTGGCGACGCTTCAGAACTGGTGGGTGACCGATCGGGTTTTATAGGTCTCGCTCGGAAGGGCCGTGAGGACAATGCCACTCTTTCTGAATTCGCCAGTAATCCCTTTCTTGCGCGTGATCAGAGGCCGCAAGCAGCTTACGCGACATGGAGGAATAAGAATTCAGGGTCTGTTTAGAATATAGAAATAGAAATTTCACAAAAATTATATAGAAAGAACGTTCTCGCGCGTTGTTGCAGGAATTACTGGTGAAATTATACTACTTATATTTACTAATATGATTGATATGAACAACTAAATATATGTTAGTAAATGATATGGTTTGCTAATATGAATAGCTTAAATACATAATGGCATGTATTAGTGGATGTTGATGTGGACTTTGCATGGCGAGATAGTTGAATGTGCTAGTGGGATGTTTCAGTGGATGCTGATATGGACACTTTACATAGCAAGATAAATTGCTAACGGGGTTTATCTTTATAAGAGAGATAGATTCCACGTAACTGAGTTCAATTTCGAAAACGTAAGAAACTACTGGAGAAATTCTTTATTTGACGACACTACTAATAAGACGAGCTATTTCTTCATTGGCTCTGCGTGCGTTTCTTCATTACCACCTTTAGGTAAATCAAACATTTAATTAACCCAAAATAAATCTAACCGATTTGATAACTGGCTGTTAAGGAATCCAGGTTGGACAACACGACGATCAGGGATCGATCCCAAGCTGTTGTGCCGGTCCGGAATGAATGCCCCCGCAAGCTTCCCCACAGATTACACCCCTCCAGGCATCGCGCACTGAAGGCTCATGCACTCATGCTCGGGTCGCGTAGAGCCGTAGACCATTCCCTTGTTCCGAAGGTATTACTGACCAAGCGGACGGGACGTGGTCACGACAAGTATAAAGCACCTGAAACATGGAAACCCGTGCTGAGACACAAGGCATACACAACAGTCCAACACCATGCGCTTTACAGGATTCCTCAATACCATCATAGCTACGCTTTCGGTATATAGACACCCTTGACACTGAAGATGCACCATCAGCAATGCCCGTCTCTAGTAAACGGCCGAGAATGCACAGAAGTGGCCACTTTGGTCAAGAAAAACGAGGCATGGTTTTCTAATGAATCATTAAGTTATCAGCCCTAACAAGCAAAGGACAACAACAAGGGTAATAATCTTAAGGTAAACAGTGAGTTGCATAGCAGAAACTGACTCGTTTGTTCCATATGTATCACTGCGAGGCTGCCTGCGCGACTGCTTCCAGCATCCCCTTATTCTTCAAAACTGTCGTTGAACTGGTCTCCTCACTGTCACTGCATCACGGTCCTTTGAGACAAACCAGCCACCTGGACATTGGAGCGATGGAGCCAACAGCTGGTCTGCCTTCCATGTAATGTACGGGGGTTTTCTCATCCTTCAGCTTACTGTAGGATGAAAAACTGAAGATCTTTAAGGACACCACTTGTGGTCCCCTTTTTACATGACATAGGGTCGATCGATGAAGGCCCACTGGAAGATTTGTTCGTATTGTTCAGCGGCATGGTCCCACGTAAAGTCTTTTGACATGCCCCGCTTCATGAGCCCTTCCCAGGAAGACTTGTGTTCCCTGTATGTCGAAATTGCAGTTCGCAATGTCTGCAAAACAAGGATCAAAATCCAATTATGAAATGTTCTGCCCCATAATGAATAGTGGTTCAGTTCTTACTCTTGCTGGGTAAAAAATATCACGGCAATCTGGTAAACAGTAAACGACCTGATCCTGAAACCACCTGTGCATAAACTCCCTATACTACTCTTCCATTGTTTCATAAGAAACTTTCAGCTTCTGTAACTGATACTCCCTCTGGTCAGGAGAACCTGGCGTTTCAGACAGCATATACTCCCCCCGTCCATGAATGTTAGGAGTACTTTGACCAGAGAGAAGTCAATATTATCTTAGATGCACTTTTGAATACAAATCTACTTATGCAAGTTTTATGCCCTAAACTTGCATATAATTTGACTAATTGTTGGTCAAAATTTGTAAAATCCGACTTTTCTCTTATCAAAAAACTCTTATCAATCCTGGACAGAGGTACACTAGTTGCAGTTCACTTTTGTTGTCGGAAATGACAGCTCCAGACCGGAGGGAGTAATTTCCAGGCTTGGTTCAATAACATATTGGCCAAGGTAAAAGCAGAACTAATTAATAGTTCATTTTAAAAATATATGACGTTTAGGACAGGCTAATTAGTTTGAACTCAATAGGTTGTCCCAAACGTCATATATTTATAGACGCAGGGGCACTTGTGCTAAGAAATTAAACAAAAAGAAAACAAGAATATAGCTCTATTTTCACATCATAAGCACATACCGGACATGTAAATTCACATCCTGCACCTGACACAAGTCAGTCTAGAACCAGGGGTGAATTTTCCATGTATGCTTCAGGCTTCGATTTCCCACTAATTCCAACTTGCCATAGATCAGTTGATGGGAGGTGCGGGTAGCCAGGTATAAACTCATCACCCAGGTTTTAAGTCCTCCTCGACTCAAATTTGGTTGCCTATTTATTATTATTTACAACACCACCTAGGCCTCGTAAAGTGGAGCTTATAGCAGCTTTTACTGCTCCCACAAGCTCCAAAGGCCAAAACTCCCCCAGGAGCCCAACTCCTACAATCTGCTACTGCCAAAAGTTTAGTTTGTGATGAAGGCCAGAAGCTAGAGGAGTTCTTTCTAGATTATTTTTCTTTTTTAATAAAGTTCCCATATACCAACACAAGATCACAATAAAACTCATTTCCCCATAAAACCAAGTGCATGCTTTGTTATTAGAATTGGCTAGACGGTTTGTTAGTGATAGAGGAATGCCAATAGGCTTAGATTACTTAATGATGAGATTACAAGAGGGTTACATATATATAGAGAGAGGCTAAGCTAGAGAGTTAAGAGGGGGGAAGTCCCAGGCAACATGCCGGGAGTCCCTAGGCAGCACACTGGGTAGAAACCCAAGAGGCAGCCGATACAAAGTAATAGCTAGAGGAAATAAATACTCTAACCCCCCCCCCCCCCCCCCCCCCCCCCCCCGCAGTCGGAACGTCGTTAGAACGAACGTTCAGACTAGAGCGAAAATCCATAAAAACAGAAGAAGGAAGGCCCTTGGTGAAGACATCGGCGAACTGCGACGTGGTGGGAACGTGAAGCACACGGACAGCCCCAAGGGCGACCCGTTCTCGGACGAAGTGAAGGTCGATTTCCACGTGCTTGGTACGCTGATGCTGAACGGGGTTGGTGGAGAGGTAGACGGCGCTGACGTTGTCGCAGTAGACGAGGCAGGCAGAATCCAGAGGGTGATGCAGCTCCTGCAGAAGTTGCCGCAGCCAGGAGGCTTCGGCGACGCCGTTGGCAACTGCACGGTATTCGGCCTCGGCGCTCGACCGTGAAACAGTGGGCTGGCGCTTGGACGACCAGGAGATGAGGCTGCCACCGAGGAAGACAGCATAGCCGGAGGTGGAACGGCGGGTGTCAGGGCAGCCAGCCCAGTCAGCGTCGGTGTAGACGATGAGCTGAGTCGGGGCAGAGCGGGGAATGACAAGACCAAAGCCGATAGTGCCCTGAAGGTAGCGAAGAATCCGCTTGGCAGCAACAAGATGAACTTCCCGGGGATCATGCATGTGCAGGCAGACTTGTTGAACGGCGTAGGCAATGTCGGGCCGGGTGAAAGTTAGGTACTGGAGAGCACCCACGAGGCTGCGATATGCTGTAGGATCATCAACAGAGGAGCCGGCATCAGCAGAGACTTTGGCACAAGTGTCAACAGGGGTGGAACAAGGCTTGCAGTCGCTCATGCCATGGCGAGCAAGAATGTCTAGAGTGTACTGACGCTGTGAGAGAAACAGAGTGTCCTTCTGTCGCTGAACTGCCACGCCAAGAAAATGGTGCAGAGAACCAAGATCCTTCATGGCAAATTCCTTTTTCAGTGCATCAATCACCCGGTATAAGAGCGGCTAAGAGGAGGCTGTAACAACAATATCATCCACATAAAGGAGCAAGTAGACTGTCTCGGTGCCGCGGTGATAGATGAAAAGGGAGGTGTCGGTCTTGGCTTCAGTGAAAACCAGAGAGAGCAGATAAGAAGCAAACCGGCTATACCATGCTCGCGGTGCCTGCTTCAAACCGTAGAGGGATCTGTTGAGCCTGCAGACGTGTTCGGGAAGAGCAGGATTGGCAAAACTAGTGGGCTGAGAGCAGTACACCGTTTTTGATAATGTCCCGTGAAGGAAAGCGTTCTTCACATCAAGTTGATGGATCGGCCAGTCCCGAGAGTGAGCCAGAGTGAGGACGGTGCGAACAGTAGCTGGCTTGACGACAGGGCTGAAGGTTTCATCGTAATCAACACCGGGGCGCTGTGTAAACCCGCGAAGCACCCATCGAGCCTTGTATCTATCCAGAGAGCCATCAGCATGAAACTTGTGTTTGAAAATCCATTTGTCGGTGACCACATTCGCCTTGGCAGGGCGAGGGACGAGATCCCAAGTGTGGTTGTCCAAGAGAGCAGCATATTCTTCTTCCATAGCCCGACGCCAATGGTGATTGGTAAGAGCGTCACGACAGGACCGCAGTAGGGCCTCGGTGTGCAGAGCGAGACGAGGCTGCTGGTACCCAGATTTCCCACGGGTCGCCATGCCATGAGAATTTGCGACGGGCGGGATGGGAACAGCGCCTGCTGGAAGCGGAGGACCACTCTTGACATAGCGCGGTGGAGAGGGAATGATGCCGGAGCGTCGAGGAGGAGCCTCAGCGAGGGGCTCAGGCGGAGGCGGCGAGCTGGGTGCCGGGGCACGCCGGGTGTAGACATGGACGATGGGCGGTTTGTCGAAGGAGGATGCCGGGGGCGCCTGCACAGGGGGCGTCGTGGACGCTAGTGCAGGGGCGGACACCGGGGGTGCCTGCAGGGGGGTGCCGTGGACATCTGCAGAGGGGGTGCCGGCCGAAGCGTGGTGACGCCGGGAGGGGGAGACCGGGACGCCGGTGTACCTGGGGCAGGGACCGAGGCGACCGACGGCCAGGGCACGGTGAAAACCCGGTGGAGGTGGCCTGGACGTCTGCGTGCCCAGGCCCGGCACCGGAGTGACCGATGGCACAGGCTGGGAGGGGGCGCGCAGAGGCGCAGGTGCTGGCAGGGAGCTTGTGCCCCCAGGTATACCTGCAGGCAGAAAAGAGACTGACGGGGGTCGTCATTAGTTAGAAAATCAAGCTCGTGTGTAGGTGGTGAAGGCCGACGAAGGGAGAAAGGAAACGTTGTTTCGTCGAAAACAACGTGACGAGAGATGATGACGTGGTTGGTGGCGAGGTCGAGGCACCTGTAGCCCTTGTGATCGGGAGAATAGCCAATGAAAACGCACAGAGAAGAACGCGGGGCGAATTTGTGAGGAGTGGTGGCGGTGAGGTTGGGGTAACAAGTGCACCCAAAGGTCCGGAGGTCATGATAGGAAGGATGAGTGCCATAGATCGCGAAGAAAGGGGTGCTCATGTTTAGAGTCTTGGTGGGGAGGCGATTGATGATGTGGGTGGCAGTGGCAAGAGCATCAGCCCAATAGGAGGGGGGCATGGAAGCTTGGAAGAGCACGGTGCGGGTGACATTGTTGGTGGTACGAATCATGCGCTCGGCTTTGCCATTTTGCTGCGAGGTATAGGGGCAAGACATGCGGAGAGAAACACCTTTAGCAAGAAAGAAAGCATGAGACGCAGAGTTGTCAAACTCACGGCCGTTGTCACATTGCACAGATTTGATGGTGCAACCAAACTGAGTGAGCACATAGGCGAAAAAATTAGAAAGAACAAAGAAAGTGTCAGACTTTAAGCGAAGAGGAAAAGTCCAAAGAAAATGAGAGCAATCATCAATAATAACTAGATAATATTTGAATCCGGATACACTGATAATTGGGGATGTCCATAGATCACAATGGATCAAATCAAAATTATGAGGTGCTCTCGACAAGGAACTAGTAAAGGGTAAGCGGACATGGCGCCCAAGCTGACAAGCATGGCAGAGGGAGTCATCATCAGGCTTGCTGCAGATAATCGAAGAGGACTGGGCGAGGCTCTGAAGAGTTGCCTTGCCGGGGTGGCCGAGGCGACGATGCCAAGTAGCCGGGAGGGAGTGGCCACAAGAGCGCAGGAACCGGAGGGCGACGACGGGAGCTGCAGGGTGTAGAGGGGCCCTGAGCTGTTACACCGAAGGAGGACGTTCCTGGTACGGAGATCCTTCACAGAAACACCAAGAGGGTCAAACTCAACAGAAACGAGATTTTCAGAGGTGAACTGTCTAACAGAAAGAAGGTTTTTAATGATGTCAAGGGCTACAAGAACGTTGTTGAGATGGAAGGGACCAGGAAGAGAAGAGTAGCCGGTGCCAACAACCGGTAAGGTGGCATCATTGCCCACCACAATGGAGGAAGGAAAAGAGGAGGATGGCGACATGGTGACCATACCAGGGTTGGAAGCAATGTGAGAAGTGGCGCCTGAGTCGACAACCCAGTCCGAGGAACTTGGTGGCGGGGTGAGTGTGACGGTGCTGAAGGCGTTGGCGAGGGACTGAGGATCCCATGGTGACCATGCAGAAGGGGACGTCTGGGTGGGCGCCTGGTAGTATGCCGCAGGAGCCGGAGGACAGTATGCTCCAGGAAGAGGCATGCCCATCATCAGAGCTTGCTGCGGAGACGAAGGCGGGCCGACGCGAGGCGGTGGACCGCGAGGACCACTGGGGCCGGACCCGGGCCACATATGGATGGACCCGGTCCATGGGTTGAGGAGGGAGGGCCACTGCGATCCGCCTGGCGAGCCACTGTGCGAACCGCCTTGGCCACGGCCGCCACGACGACACCGGCCACGGCTGCTGCCAGATGACACCCCCCCGGCGGCCTGTGGAGGGCGCGGGAATGCAGGCCCAGGTGTCGACGAGGAGGCAGGCGGCTTGCTGGACGAAGAGGCGATGAGAGCAGGGAGGCACCGAGGGAGGCGCCATGTTGAGCTCGGCCAGTCGTAGGTCGGCGCGGACATCAACAAACGAAGGGAACGGCCGCTGACGGGTGACGAGCTGCGACATGAACTGGAAGCGCTCGTTGAGGCCACGTAGAACATTCAGCACAAGAGTACGGTCGTTGATTGGCTCGCCAAGATCGGCAAGTGCATCAGCCATACTCTTCATCTAGCGGCAGTAATCGTCGATGGAGAGGGTGCCCTGGGAGAGGATGTGAAACTCGGCATCGAGAAGCATGGCGCGGGACTCACGATTGTTCAGGAACTGTTGTTCGATCCCGAGCCAGGCCGCCCGAGCAATGATGCCATCACGCTCGTGGATAACGTCCAGGAGGTCGGAGGAGATGGTGTTGAAGAGCCAGGAGACGACCACACAGTCCATGCGCGACCATGTCGGGTCGGCGAAGCGGGAATCGTCACTGAGGACGTGATCCTTCAGAGCGAATCGGCCAAGGATGAGAAGGATGTAGCCGCGCCACTTGGAGTAGTTGGAAGACTGCAGATCAAGAACGATGGGGATCAAGTTCTTGATGTTCTGGACAGCGGCGGCCTGGCTGTGCAGATGAGCAATGGCCGCAGCTTTGGAGCGGTCGTCGTCGCCGTCTAGGGTTGCATCGTCCCGGAGGGATTCCGTGCGAAGGCGCTCACGGAGGGCAGCTGCCTGCTGTTCCAGGACGTCAGCCTGCGCGCGCTCTTGTTCAAGAGCAGCGGCGGCGGCACGGACGCGTTCCTGGGCAGCAGCGGCCGACTTGAGAAGGTCAGCCTCCTCCTGGAGTTGCTGACTGCGCTCGGAGTTGGTGATGCGCAGGGAGACGGCCTCCTCTTCTAGTGTCTTGGCGGCGGCGAGGGCTTCATCGCGAAGCAGAGTCGCGGTGGAAGTTGCCGAGGCGCCGGAGGTGGAGCCGGAGGTTGAGCCGCCGGAGTGGGGCGCGGCAGCCGAAGGGGCCACGGGGGCCATCGGCGCTGCAGCCGTCAAGGCGAGGCGCGGCGGCAGCCGAAGGGATGGGGGGAGGTGCGGAAGCAGAGGGGTGGGCGGGAGATAGCCCAAGACGTGATTAGTCTGATACCATGATAGAGGAATGCCAATAGGCTTAGATTATTTAATGATGAGATTACAAGAGGGTTACATATATATAGAGAGAGGCTAAGCTAGAGAGTTAAGAGGGGGGAAGTCCTAGGCAACATGCCAGGAGTCCCTAGGCAGCACACTGGGTAGAAACCCAAGAGGCAGCCGATACAAAGTAATAGCTAGAGGAAATAAATACTCTAACAGTTAGCACAAAGTGAGTTCGGCAATGTTTCATCCATAAATTATAAGGGTCATTGTAATCACATACTATGATCAAGATCCTAAGTTCCTACCAGAATTCAAGTTTGATGGAAACTTACCCACAACATGTTTTCCGTGGTTAGGGGTGCAAATGCCCACCTGCAAATATGTATGCAGTTAAAATTGATCAGGAGCTCACTGATGAATGGAGCAAACTACTGCAATCATTGTAAGCATTCAATTGATTCCAGAATCCAGCTGAAAAACAAAAAAAGAGAGAGAGAAGGAACTGCAAATGTTTAAATGAAGCTGTACTTACCCCGTACCCTGTTCTCCATTCTCACCGAAAGGGTTGAAATTCTCCACAGTATCCTGTTCAATGAACAAAATAGGTGAAAAAACATTCTACCTTGGTACTAATATAACAAGTCAGTATTATAGGATGGCTGTCTTACTCTAAGCCCCCCAGTTGCATGGACAACAGGAACTGTGCCATACTGCATAGCATATAGCTGATTCAGACCACAAGGTTCGAATCTGGATGGCATTAACAATATATCGCAGCTGCACAAAAAAGGAGAGATCAATATCCCAAGTATAAAATGTACTTATAAGATGTCAAGTGAGTTCTTAACAACATGCTGTTGCATACCCGGCAGTTATTCGGTGGGAAACTGGAACACTAAATCCAACCCATCCACGAAATTTATCCTTGAAGTTCGACTCTGTAGATCTCATCCAGTCTTCGAGCTCTGGGTCACCAGATCCAAGCATGACCTACATTAAATAAGAAGAAAAGTAGGTCAAAACACTCTAGTTGTAGGCTTCAAAAGGATAACTCAACTTCTAAATCCACTCCGAAGTCCGACCCATGCCGTTCATCAGCCTTCAGTTGGAAGTGAAAAGCAAATACTTGTGAGAAGGATAAGGGCATGGCTCAAGTTCTCCAACTCACATCTATCAGTGAGCTAATGTTTAAAATAGAATCTGCATTTTGAGTGGTGTGTGCGCATCCAAGAATGCAAGATGTTATTCAACATTCCAGGAAGGAGAATGTTGGAGGCCAAAGGGAACCACGGTGCCTCTTTTTCATACAAGTTTCTTAAGCAAAGTACTAAATATTAGCACCATTAGTAAATAAATTGATATAAAAGAGCAAATTCCAGCAACGGTCCATAAACTTCTCCTGTGTTCTCGTCTTTGTCCACAGAGTCTCAAATTGCATATTCGGCACCTCAAACTTTTGTCATGGTTTTCAGATAGGTCCAAACGGATCCAAATCAGCCCTGGCTTGCATGCCACCATGCTTGGCAGTCATGTGGGTCAAATTTGCATATATATTGTTTCAGTTCCAAATTATAGTTCACTTTTCTATAACTTTGACCAAGTTTTTAGAAAAATATATTAACATCTACGAGTTCAAATAAATTCACTATCAAAACATATTTCATGAAGAGTTTAATGGAAGTAATTTGATATTATAGATGTCAGTGCATTTTTCTATAAACTTGGTCAAAGTTAGAGAGGTTTGACTTGGGAAGCTGGGATAAAACCAAAGTGAATTGTATTTTGGAATGGAGGAAGCAGTATTTACTTGTTGACTACTTCACAAATATTGTTTAGTAGATAGTCACATTAAGGAATTCCCTGAAAATGCTCTAACCCAAGAATTATTAGGGGGACATCTTCTCTAACCAATCATATGCACTAGAGTTGAGGATTCCACTGGTTGCACGGTGGCATCCTAAATGCTATAATGCTATATAGGCAGTTGAGGCTGATTTGGACATGTTTGGACCTACCTGAAAACCAGGGACAAGTTTAAGGTACCAAATATATAATTTCAGAGATTTTGTACATGGATAAGAATCTGGGACAAGTTTAGGGATCACTGATGAAATTCCTCTTGTCAGGATTAAGCAAGTTTCTCTTAGCATTTCACCCTCTATGTTTAACCAACCCCTTACGCCTGTGCAACGGCAGCTCCATATCTCCACGTGGTACCCATTGAGAACCAATGTGAACAGCCCCTACAAGCAAGTATTCGAGCTACTACAGTAGCACTGGGCAGCTATGCGTTTATGCCAACTAATAAAAGTGGTTAAGAATAGGGAAAAAGAAATAAAGAATGAGAAGGGCTTTTTTTTGCGAGCGGGTTTGACCCGTTTTTCAAAATGAGAAGGGCTGGAACTGGAGAAAGCGATTTAGTCTAAGGACATTAGGAAAGTTAAGAAATCCTCTTAAAACTTGCAGACATATGTTAAAGAGTGATAGATTTGCACCTCAAATACTAATTTAATTCCATCTGTAACTAGATCACAAAAAAAACCCACCTGTAACTCGTCCAAGTTGAAACTTGAAAGTAACAACCACATCTTGTATCTGTAATAACTGTCCTACTACCAAATCTGATGTGCTGTACTATACTATCCCCAATATATTTGCACGCTTTGCCAAGCCTTGGTAGAGGCAGGATGTGTCACAAGCAGGGTTACATCTGGGACGTGCATGGCAACCAAGCTGAGATGAGAAAAGTGCATAGATGGGAAAAGTATTTTGATATATTGGTCTACCCAGTACTAGCTTTCTGACCCTACTTTGAGTTAGAGGTGTTGCCAAAGAAGGCTGCTAAGTGGTAACTAAGTCAACCTGGACTGAAAGTGCATACCCTCTTCTGAACCTTAACATGTTGCTCAGTAGCTAACACAGCTCAGAATCCTAGTTGATCCCTAAAGATAAGAAACCTGTCTTCACAGCTGCTGGTGCACCTCACCAGTTCAACAGTTATCCTGAACCTTTTCCCCCACATGATGGTTTTAACTCACTTTCCAGCTTACAATAATGGAGAAGAATCAGGACTTACAAATTGAACGTCGTCCCACATGAGATGTGGTATGATAAGTTGAATGAGATCAATGCCTTTCTGATAGTCCAATCTTCCAATAAAGCCAATCTGTAAATTAAGTTAATAAACTGATCCATACTATTTCTTTAAAATAAAAAATTCATGTCTAAAGCATCAACATCTAACCAGAGGAACTTCAGGCCTTATAGGTAAACCCAGCTCCTTCTGCAATGCACTTTTACATTTGGCCTAAACCAACAATATCAGATAAAAAGGATAAGTGGAAGAAATGAGAAACAAAGAATAAACATAGGAGGCAATCATCCTAATGGATATACAGATGCTTTAGAGAACTGTTAGCGCACTTTTCCAGAGAGGTCATCAACAGAATAATGACAAGGGATACATTTGTCCGTGGCAGGGTTCCAATCATTAATGTCAATTCCATTTACAATTCCTGCAGTATAGAGGCATATTGAATTAACTTTTATCATCCGACTTGGTTGTTTTCATGAAGTAGTTGAAGAACAGAACAAATTAAAATGAATATGGCTACCGTTTAATACACTCTTTCTGGAGCTTAAGAGCTCATTGAGGCCCTGTCCACCTTCAGCAGTTGTGACCTCCCATGAATAACCCTAGAAATTAAACATAAAATGAAGAGTGAAGACAAGCAACACCTAAATTGAAGGGAGAATAGCTTTTAACAGATCAAAGAAAAATGAGATATGTAATATCACCTTACTGACAGTCACGATTCGATCTGCTGTCACAACTGCACCTTTCAAAAAATTAACTGCCTCGCCCTTGTCAAGGGCATGCCTCCTTGCCCATTCAGGGAATACCCACTCCAGAGCTCCATACCATTCAGGTGGCAACCCAAGGTCAGGATATGTGCTTGCAGGCTCTACACCCTACCACAATGAGATAACATATGATTCGAGTAAACTGTGCTGTGCTGCCAAGTTATGTATAGACAACACAAAATGATAAGCTCAAACCTGATGTGCTAAATTATGTATTACAAGAATGCTGCGTGAGTCTTTATAAACACCATATGGTCTATATTTTGCAGCAAGAAGGCTGAAACAAACAAAATCAAGGTTAGGATGAAACGGATTACATAATGGAAACTAATTTAGCATTGTGAAACCAAAGGAAGGAAACAATAAAAGGGAAAACATCAGGAAATAAAGAGTACATGTCTAAAATTGCACTTCAATTCAAAGTGAAACAGCTGACTGACAGCGAGCAGCAAACCATGTGAAACATATCAAACGAAAGAAGTATTATCTGAACAGCTAAATCATATTCATGACAAACAATAAGATGAAGCTCATTAGTCCATTAACCACTAATTGCACTAATGTGTCCCAACTCGTAAGACACCTGCATCATGCCGCTTGATCATCACACTTATGTACTAACTGTCAAAACATAAGTACAAGCACAACATGCACAGCCACAAAGACCATGCCAGCAAGGGACGTCAAATCTAAGAACAGACCACTGATGCAGGACCATACCACTATTAAAGCAGCATAGTACAACTACTTAACTTTTTTTAAAGCAGTAAAACAGGGAAGAGAATGAAAATATACAGTAATTTTCACAAACACGCAGGAGAACTGTGTATCATTATATTAAGAAGAAGAAGATATACAGTAATCACAATGTTGATTTCTTCAAAGAACATACATTATGAAAGAAATAACACAAGATTGCATTGCAAACAGACTGAGTCCATAACAGCAATTGTTGTGCGAAACAAGTATCCTTACATCTATAACAGATAAAAGGTTAGAAGTAAAACCATGCCAATACCCAGAACATGGGAAATATCATCTGTAGTAATACCAAGGAACATTCTTGGAGTGGTGAAATCAAGTTAAAAGAAAACTCAAATAACATATCTGAACTACAAACTGCTGTTTGAGATACAGAAATACAGGTATGTATTTGGCAAAGCTAGTCCAGCAACACTGGGTGTCTCATCTCCAGTCTTTACATACACATACATATGTATACAATAGGCACCTGGGCCATGGGCCCTATGGGCCAGACTAGAGCTATGTACTATATACTTGACAGGTACGAATAAGGATAGTTTTCAGGATCCAAGACATGCACAAGATGAAGCATCGTAAGGAAGCTCAAAGGTATTCCAGCTTGTTGCATGGCAATAATGTGATGCAAGACTACAACTGAACTCTTCTGTTCATTGCCTGTGCTTGGTGCTGTGCCAGTCTTTATCAGGCCAACATAAAGGACAAGGTTTTATTGTTTACCACATAAATCAGTCTCTAGAAACTAAATGATTGTCATTTTACAGTACTCATATGCAATGCTTCAATGCGACAACATGCGTTTCTGTTTTGGAATAAAATGATGGTTCAGAGTATGCAGCTGATGGACTAACTACTAAGAACTAGAATTACCAGAATAAGTTGACTAAGTGTTAAAGAACTGATAAGCTCCTTGGAACTGCCAACAGTAATGTTTTCTCGGCTTTCATAAATATATACGCAGATGAAGTTGAACATACATGAAAAAAGAATCAAAGAATGTTAAAGTAATGTGGCATGCACTGCAAAATAAAGGTGTAGGCATGTAGGATTCAGATGAGTAGATCCACAACATACACTGGCACTAGACTGGCATGCCAATCATTCACAACAAACATGCAATTCTGTCCATAAATATATCCTCCCAATTCAAGGACCAAAGGAGCCTCACATGCAGCATAGCAAAGGAGCGTGTATCTGAACTGCAAAGATATATAGCACTCAAATCAATTTTTTGACAGAACTTAAACTGATCAAATAGGAGCTTTAACGTAACAAGCTTCTTACCTGATTATCACCAAAAGCACCAGACTTGTCTCCATATAAATTTCCAGGTCTGTGATATGAGGGATGATCAACAAACACCTAAACAGTTGACATAAAACCAAAAGATAAATAAAAAAAAAGAACAACAAATAAGAATTCTGCAATCACCAGTTATATAAGACAAAAAAAACATTACATATATCAAATAGACACTCCTAGAAACAGCAGAAATCAATGAACATGATCTGTCAATGCAACACGAGCTTAAGTTTTCTGATACCTTGTACATATGATTGTTTGTTTTATCATCTAGTGTCATCTTCACTCACAACCATTGTTGCAAATACAAATGTGCAACCATAGATGCATAAGACTTTAGCACCATAGACACAAGTGTGCTACTTTCATCAATACATCATATCAAATATATCTCTTCATTTTAATCTGGAAAATACTATATGCTGTTTGGATGCTAAAGACTACCAGGCAAACAACATGGAAATACAGAAGTAACATCAGAACGTGTACATGTCAAGAAGCACATAGGACTTAATGGTAGGCAGTTATTAATTTGATCAGAAACAATAAGGTGATTGGATACCTACCCAGTCAACTGAATCTCTGTACTCATGGAAAAAGGTAACTTCATGTTCACCACCAAAGCATGGAATCCGAATGTGCTTTTCTGTGTAAAATGCATTTGCGTAATTCTTATCAGAGGTACCATTTAAATATCTGGGCATTACAACCATCACACGGTGACCACGAGCAGCAAGAGCAACTGGCAATGAACCACAAACATCTCCTAGACCCCCAGACTTTGCATAAGGAGAAGCTTCCCCAGTTACAAAGACAATGCTTTGTGTTACTTTAGCTCGAGCTTGCTCCTTTCCGACCACGATCTCAGAATCTTGCTCACTTGCCACAACTACTGTGTCGTCGATGGAACCCTCAGCAATCCCTGGATGTGAAATGAAGGATTAAAAAATATGTCAAGGTCAGAGTAACAGAAGATAGAATTCTAACTTCATCACGGAAAACAATTCTAGCAGCGATAAGAATGGTGCAACCAACATTCTGTTCTCAGCTAAATGACAAATTCAGGTTGCCCCATGCTGACTAGTTTCCTAAACAATTCGAATGTATGGTCAGAGACAAATAAAACAAAGTAGAGCTGTGGTCAGAACATCAATAACTATCCCACAAGTAGCCAAAAGAATAGATTTGTACAAAACTGGAACTGTAGTCCAGTGAACGGCAAAGCACAAGACGGTACCATGGGACTGACAGCGACAAGGGGCATATGGCCCTTCACAAGAAAATGAGACAGGGAAGATTCTGATAATTAAGAGTCCTAAGATAAATTCTCAGCTCATTTGCAACTAAACCAGCAGCTATTGGCATTGGACACAATTTATACGCACTGAAAGCTCCATTTCGTCCACTTATATGCTTTCTATAAAAGCAGGTTTTTCCTCCATAAAAAAAAGCTCCATCTCGTTTCCATCACTGACAAAAACTGGAGCATTCCACTTCGGTCTCACAAAATGAGCTAGGTGATTACTTTTAGTGTTACTTCAGTAAAGTACTAAAGTCAGCTTACCACACGGACTGATATGATACCCCAACTTTCTAATAGGATATTCCGTGGAGTACTACTACTTGCAACGCGAGTTACAATCACACCACAAGGCAAGGAAGAGACAAACTCGTCAAATTTCCCCTACTCGTCAATTTTCCTCTTCCTACAAAATATCTATACGTGCACACCTCCCGAAACCTCTACGGTGCACTGCCATCATGCCGAGGTACACCGTACACGCCACCCTGAACCCCATCGGCTCATGATCCAATACAGACACCTCAAAATTGCCACGGGTGTGCCCAAATGCGGGTCTCGATTATTTTACACGGTATTAGTGATCATGTGTGCCCGATTAATACTAACAGGGATCGATTCAACACACATTAACCCTTCAAAAGTTTACCCAACTTGTCAAACGCATTTCGAGCTGAACGAACCGATCAGCAACTAATTGAAAACCAGCAGGACCCAGGAGTTGGCTGAGGCAGTTACCTTCAGGTTCGAGGCCGAGGTCCCCCAGGCCGGCGTCGGGCACTGGCGGCGGCGTCGACGCCGGCTCACCCGTGGGCTCGGGCGGCGGCGCGAGGATGCCGGGCACGAGCGGGGGAGCCAGCAGCGCGGGTGGCAGCGGGCGCGGCGCGGGGCCCTCCCTGCTCAGCTCCGCGACGCACCGCCGGCGCACCACGCGCTGGAGCCGCCGCGGGCGCGCCCGATCGCCGCGGCCCGGCCCGGCGGCCCGCGCGAGGACGAGGCACGCGGCGCCCACGGCCGAGGGCGTCGCCATTGCCGAGAGGGAGAGCAGGAGGGCGGGGGGCCGTGGATGGCGCGGAGAAAGTGAGGGGAGCGAGGCTGCGGGGGCGCGCGTCCCGTGTCTTGTACTACCACGGTGTGCGGTGCCGCCTCGGCGCGCTTCCCGGGTGGCGTAGGAAGTGATGGGAGGCGAGGAGGGGTTTTTGGTTTGTTTGATTTGAGGAGAAGTACACAGCAAAAACGGATCCGGGGACTCTCCTCGCCTCGCCGAGTCGACGAAGTGGACAGGTGGGGTGGCGCCAGGCTGCCAGACACAGAAAACGGAACGGGTGGGCGTACGTGCACGGGAAGCTCAGCGAGCGGACGGACGGACGGACGGACGAGGTCGAAGCGCTTTGAGTGGCAGCGTGGCGTGGGGAAGATTCTGCGGCGGCTGGCTGCCTGCCTGATTCACCGGTTGCTCGTGAGCGGGTAGTCGTCCTCGGAGCGGAGACGTTCTGCTTTTCGTGTCCTTCGGGAAAACGCTGGGATATTGAGGGGGTGTTTGTTGGACGGACTAAATTTTAGTTCATATCGTATTAAATGTTCGGATATTAATTAGGAGAACTAAATATGAGTTAATTATAAAACTAATTACACAGATAAAGACTAATTTACGAGACGAATTTATTAAGCCTAATTAACCCATCATTAGTCATCATTAGCACATATTTATTGTAGCACCACATTGTCAAATCATGGACTAATTAGGTTTAAAAAATTCATCTCGCAAATTAGTCGTAATCTATGTAATTAGTTATTTTTAGTTTATATTTAATACTCCATGCATGTGTCCAAATATTCGATGGGACAGGGACTAAAATTTAATCTAAGAAACCAAACAGGCCCTTAACTTTTTACCATTATTATCGATGGCGACTTCTGAGATAGCATCTTTAGGTTTGAGGCATGTTCGGCTGGTATTAAAGTTGGCTGATAAACCGGCTAAAGCTGTTTTTGTTGTGAGAGAAAAATATTGTAGATTCTAGTTGATAAACCGGCTGATAAGTTCAAACGAACAGACCCTTGGTGTTACGTTTTTTTGCATCGAAGAGAGAAAAACAATACACATTTGCCACTTTTGCTCGCGTGGCACGTCAGGTCCGCTGTCCTTCTTGGATCCGAGTCAGCAGGCCGATGTAAAATGACCGCCCTGCCCCTGGCGTATGTATTACCCCGTGGCCCACTCCACTCTCTCCCATCCGCTCCCCTTTCTCTTTTCTCTGGTCCGCGCGCGTCACCCGCCAGCCGCCGCCGCCGCCGTACACAACGCCGCCCCTTACCGCGAGACATGTCCCTGTCCCATTACGTCGAGTCATCTGCAAAGGCAAGGAGTCGGGTCCAAGGTGCCCGGAGCTCCCGCATCGTCTCCGTCTGTGTGGATCCAGTAGGTGAGTTGAGCGGCTTCCCGTTGATCCCTTGCCCGGACTGCGGCCTTACTCGGGTGGTGGAGGGGCGAACCAAGAAGGATGGTGATAACCACGGGCGTCTGTACTTCAAGTGTGCGAGGAACGGGGTGAGTTCTATGTAATGCCCATCCCCCATTGTCACAGTTAGGGTTCTAACTTTGGTTTTTTTTTTAAGTTTCCCAAGCTGTGTTGGTACTATAGATTTGAGAAGCAGTACTTCGAGTAGCTGAAGGAGAAGGGCATCATCCAGGTTCGCCCCTCCAACCGGGCAAAGTTGGTGGATCATGAAGATGTTTCAGTTGACAGTCCAAATGGTCCCGACAACAATAGGAAAGACCTGGAGCACAAGATGGAGACATTGATTTGGAAGATGAACATGTTCATTGTGTATGTTATATCTGTTGTTTTTGGATCCGTTGTGATGTATGTTGCAATGAAGTGACAATGTATGAAAAATGAAAGTTGTGTTTCAATGTGACAATGTATGAAAATGAAAATTGTGTTTCAATGTGACAATGTGTAAATTGTGTTTTAATGTGTCTTTTGGCAATGCCTAACTCGGTAACAAACACAAGATAGATCAACTGAAACAGTTGTACATGTTAACAACAAACACAAGACAGATCAAACACATGTTAACCATGATAGATTCAACATAACAGATCACACATAACAGATGGAACACATTAATCATAAACCAACCAGCAATGCTACACTTAGGCCACATCAAACAGAATTGTTGTTCAGAGGAGTTGCCACAAGTTTTGACCACATACAATAGTTTAGGCCACTTACATAGTCCTGGCCACTTATATAAGCATGTCTAGCCAAGACAAGGCCTCAATTACACAAAAGAAGTCATTTTGAGGGCCTTTTACAACAAAAATGAATGTCCTCCCTGCTGTTTTCCACTCCATTCACTCACTTCTTCCCCTTCTTGGCTGGACTCTTCTTGGTCTTGGTTGCTAGCTGCTTCTTCCTTGGAGTGAACTTCTTAGGAGGTGGGTCAACAGTTACTGTTGTAGTTTCATCTAGCTCACTCACAACTTGGAGTTCATGGCATAGGTTTCTATTTGTGAAGAAATTACATCAGAATGGCCTCAATTACACAAGTTGTAATGTTGTTTAAGTATTGCATACCTCCTAGTGCTTGTAGAGGGTGGTGATGGCGGTGGAGGCTCAACCTCAAGTGGTGGCACATCTAGGACATCCCTCTTAGCAGCAGCTGCAGCTTCTGCTATTGTAGATGCCTTGGCTACAGCTTCTTGGGCCTCCTTTGTTGCCCTAGTTGCTGCTTCTCTAGCCACTGTTGTCCTTGTCCTAGGTGTGTTTGCTCCACTTGGTGTATGGTTTGTCTTATTCTTCTTCCTCCCAGGTCTAGGTGTTGACTTCTTAGTTCTTTTCCTATAATACTAGTGTTAGGTATCATAGTTTGAAGGCAACAATAATAGAAATCAGTTAGTGTGTAAATTACATTTTCTTTGTGCCAGTCAGATGACACCTCTAGCTTCCACTCCTGTGGCCATACTCACCATAGTTAGGGCATTTCACTTGTCTTGTTGCTTTGCCACTTCTCTCACCTGGAGCAAGATGCCTTTTCTTCTTTTGCCTTCTTGGTGGTCTAGTCTTCTGCGTAACTGGTGGGAACAACTTGAAGCTCTTTGTCCACCTCTAGCCATTGTCCTCTATCTGTTATGTTGGGAATGATCCCACGGTATGCAGCCTAGAGCTTCTCAACTGAGTAGTACTTGTCCACATACTGATCCATATTGGGTTGCCTCAGGGTTATGATGACAGCCAGTGCATGTGAGCAAGGCTTTCCAGTAAGCTATCGCTCTCTACATGTGTAGACATGTTGTGGCAGGTAGACAACATGTCTTCTGATGAGGACATGACACCCATGCATACGACCATATTTGGTGCATGGTATGGAGGGGTAGGAGGCCAGTAAGGGTGTCCAAGTTAAGAAGGAGGCTTGAGGCTAATTCGGTTCGAGTCCCCGAGGTGGAGGCCCAAAGCAACTCAAGTTCGAGCCTGTCTCGAAGTCTAGGACCAGTCTGTCTTAAACTGGTCACCCAGGACGCATCCGGACTCTGTTTTCGACGATCCACATATGGATGGAAAGCTAATTAGATATGAAAGCCAATGCAAGTGGTCTCACATCAAAATCCCTTTGAAATCAACAGGAATCATCGAAATAAGTTAGCATCTAGAATCTACCAGGGTGCTGCGAGACCGTCTTTTGGTCCGTTGGACCATGTATCGTGTTTGGGCCCATTAGGGGGCGTGTCCAGGGGGTGACGTCTGGGGCTCTATAATTAGCAGTCATCGCTCTCCTTAGGGTTTGAGATTTGTTTAGTTCTTGATTTCCTCGTGAAACAGATATCATTTTGCTGCAACTGTGCCGTCAAGGCTGCTTGCTATGAACCAGGGTCCTAGTTCTTGATCTTGTTCGCCTATGACGATTAGTGCTTTCGAATAAAGACTTGAACTCCTTATTTTCATAAGCCTCATATTTATTTGTAATTTTAGATTGCATTTATCCCGTTCTTGCTTGTGTTCTCGATTCACTTGTAGGAAAGCCTTCTCAGCGAGGTCAATCGTGTTCGCGTGATTGATAACCAATGGAGCAGTGGTGTAACGGTTGCGGGGGTCCGAATCAGTCTTGGTTCAAAGCCTAGATTATGAACGTCGAGTCTCCACCAATCGATGCTATCATATCTTTCGAAAGATCGGGCCTTGTCTACATCAAGTGGTATCAGAGCCCTTGTTGCCCGTTAGGTATAACTTTGTTTTCTCCCTTTAGATTGTTACTGTTTTTGCATTACCTATAGTCCAAAAAAGCCAAAAAATATCCTACAGCCCCTTTGTACCTTGCAATATTTTTAATTCAGTTTGCTTTATTGAATGGTCATCCCTTGTGTGTCCTTGTGTTTGTTGGTTTATTTGAGTCTTGATCTAGTATCCTTGTTGTCATGTGAATCTGATCGTCAGGTGGTTGTGCATCTATTTTACGCAAAGTGCAGACAGTGAATTTGCATCTGCTAATCTACGTCAGAGAAGGAATGAGAGAGTTGTATTTGAGTAATAAAATATTTTGGTTTCCTTTCAAAGCGCTAGAAAGGCAAAAGGTCAATCCTTTTTTATTGTGTCCTCCGAACGTGTTGCTGCCTTGCTAGTTTGCGCCAAACAAAACTTATCGTGCTACGTCGTGGTTTGCTCGTAATAAAATATCTTTTGTTTCCATAAAAATCAGTCGCTTTCCCTCCTTGTCATTGAGAGCCCAAGAATTTTCCTTGATCGACCACATAGAACTGAGTGGTTTTGAGCTGTGCATCTATAACTCTATCAGCCTAGCTTTGAGCATATCAAGTTGTGTGTTCAAATAATTTGTATTGCAGTGTTCTTCTGAGAAACAAAAGAAAGGAAAGAAAAAGACAGAAGGTGCACAAAAAAAGAGAGAAAAAACAGCCACACCAAAAAAGAAAGAAGAAAAAAATAGAAAGTGAAAAAAGTGAAGAAAAATTCAGAAGTGCTTGCATTCTTTTGAGTCTTTGTGCTGAGTTGTATTGTAGCTTGCTTGAACTAGGTCCAGGATGAGTTTAGGCCGGCGACATAGACTAGCTTGGGACTACTTTTTAATCTTGCAATTTTTGAATTAAATTATTGCTATTCCTTGCTACTATATTGTTTCTGTCCAAGCTCCACTTTCTTCTAACCAAGTATATGTTCATCTTGCAACTGTTACACTCAAGCTTCAACGGTATCACAATCACTAACCAATTGCACCACCTGTTTTTTGGTAAGAACACTTGTAAGATTGTGGTAAGACGCTTGAGAGTGTGTGACTTTACTCCTTTACCACATCCTATAGTAGTTCATAGAAAAATACATACTTGTGTGTTTTCTTGTTTGATTCTAACAATGACAGGTTGTTCGTATCCACCGACTTATGATGGTATAGGTGCTGATGAGTATATGGAGTGGGAAATTGCCATAGATAATATATTTGCTACTCGCTTTATGTGTCCAAGGAGAAAGATAAAAAATGCAGCTAGTGTTTTGCGATATTCTGCTTTATCTTGGTGGGAGTCTTTAGATCCTTCTGATAAGCCTCAAACTTGAAATGATATGAAACTTCTTATGCGAGAAACCTTTGTTAATCCACCTCCTGTTTTGACTTTCATATGCTGAGGTGCACTATTTAGAGGAAGTGTCTGTTGTTATTCCTCTTGCTATGACTAACCTTCTGCAGGATAATGTACAGAAGCGAGAGGATGACATGGAAGAAAATGAGGAGCTCACAACCTCATATGCAAATTCAGAACCATCACTTCACAATGCATCTATTACTCCTACTGAGAACACAGGTAATGTCCATGGTGCTACACTCATGGAAGGTGGGAATTGTTTTAATGTACTAAATTTTTCCACAAACCATGCTATCATAGAGCAATTGTTAGTGGAACCCTCTCTTGATTTATCTTTGTCCTATAATAATTTGCTTGATGTTCTTTGTGATAAAGATGAATTGGTTGATGATGCTTCAGTTTTACATATTTTGGAACCAATCACTTGTGCTAAAAATAAACATGTTATTCATATTGCTACTAAAACCGATGAGCTCAAACTATTGTCTTCTTTACATACTTTGGGTTACATTGAATTTGATGTTTTGTGTAACCTAGATTGTTTGGAGGAGAGCCTTTTTAAATATGCTAATTTGCCTTGGTTTTCTAAACACACATATCATATTATTGGCAAATATAACAACAAAGGACAATATATGATACATCGAGTATATGTTCGTAGTAATATGAATTCTCCTTTTGTTGTACAAGATTATGATCATTTTGAGGGCAGACATAATAATACAAACATTTTCTCATGTTCCTCAAAGAAATAAGTTCACTTTCAAGAAGGGGAGCATTGTTGGTTGCTACCTATGTCTGCTAGACCATCTATTCCTACATTGTCTTTGGTTAGTTCTATTTTTTTGCAGGATAGTGTTGACATACATCGTATGCATTCGGATCATGGAGTCTACATGCTTGCTAAAATTTTTATGCGAGATGACATGCTAGAAACTTGGAAACAGGTCATGTTTCTTTTCACAATTATTTTAGTTTCTTTTGTCTTCGCAACCCCGTTCTCCTTTGTGTTGTGCAGGATCAGTTTCAAGTACAATCGACGCCGATGACGACTTTTCGTCAAGAAGGGGAGGATGATAAGGACATGACACCCATGCATACGACCATATTTGGCGCATGGTATGGAGGGGTAGAAAGCCAATAAGGGTGTCCAAGTCAAGAAGGAGGCCTGATGCTAATTCGGTTCGAGTCCTCGAGGTGGAGGCCCAAAGCAACTCAAGTTCGAGCCCGTCTCGAAGTCCAGGACCAGTCTACCTTAAACTGGTCACCCAGGACGCATTCGGACTCCATTTTTGACGATCCATATATGGATGGAAAGCTAATTAGATAAGTAAGCCAATGCAAGTGGTCTCATGTCAAAAGCCCTTCGAAATCAACAGGAATCATCGAAATAAGTCAGCATCTAGAATCTACCAGGGTGCTACAATACCGTCTTTTGGTCCGTTGGACCGTATATCGTGTTTGAGCCCATTTGGGGGTGCATCTAGGGGGGTGATGTCTAGGGCTCTATAATTAGCAGTCGTCACTCTCCTTAGAGTTTGGGTTTTATTTAGTTCTTAATTTCCTCGTGAAACAGATATTGTTTTGCTGCAACTGTGCCATCAAGGCTGCTTGCTGTGAACTAGGGCCCCGGTTCTTGATCTTGTTCACCTGTGGTGATTAGTCCTTTTAAATGAAGACTTGAACTCCTTTTTATTTTCATAAGCCTCATATTTATTTTCAATTTCAGATTGCGTTTATCTCGTTCTTGCTTGTGTTCTCGATTCGCTTGCAGGAAAGCCTTCTCGGCGAGGTCAATCACGTTCGCGTGATTGATAACCAACGAAGCAGTGGTATAACGGTTGCGGGGGTCCGAATCAGTCTTAGTTCGAAGCCTAGATTGTGAACATTGAGTCTCCACCAATCGACGCTATCATACATTTTGGAAGATCGGGCCTTATCTACATCACCTTCTAACCTCTTTATCCTTGTAAATCTCAGTCACTTCTGCTTCCTCTAGGTGCCCTTTAGTCACCTTGAGATGGCCTAAACCCCTAGAGCCTGCATTGAGCTGATGTATAACTGCAGGCAGTATCCCAATAGATGGTGCATTTGCTATCTTCCTCTTCTTAGCAAAAAGAGTGAGGGTCTTCTCTGTAATAGCATCAGCCAAACAGTGAACATGTAGGTCCTTGTGCTCCTTGATCCAGGCATTCCAACTCTCAACTAGATTATTATTGATGTAGTCACACTTGATCTCTGTGGTAAACTTGCTCCTTGCCCACAGCAGGTTGTGATGTTCTTTGAGCCAATTAAGCACATCTGGACTAGCATCTACTACCTTATCAAAGAAGTACTTAAATTTGTGGGGTGTATATGCTCTTGCTACAGGCCACATGTTCTTGGCATAAACATCTCCTAAGTAGTACTTCTTCATGTTTTCCATCAAATGCCTAAAGCACTCCCCCTGTTCACTGTTAGAAAAAACCTTGGCCACTGCAGCTTCAAGGCCCTTGCAAGCATCAGTGTAGACATCTAGGTTCTCCATAGGTCCTATGGACTTGCTAAGTTGCTCCATGAACCAGGTCCAGTTCTCCTTAGTCTCTGAGTCAAAAAAACCAAATGCCAAGGGGTACATCCAGTTATGGCCATCCAAAGCTTGAGCTACAGGCAGGTGGCCATTCCAAAGCCCATTCAGGGCTATAGAGTCTATACTAATGTATGGCCTACAGCCATTCCTAAAACCATCAATAGTAGCTTTGAAACAACAAAAAAATCTCTTGAAGTGAACCTTATCATCCACAATCTCTGTGTCTATCTCCAATATACTACCTAGTGATCTCATCTCTACCTCTGCCTTGAATCTATACAACCAATCAAATGAATCATCCCATTTTCCAAACAACTTGTTGGCTACCCTTTGTCTGCCATAGGCAACAGTCTGATATGGGATCTCTATTTTGTACTTGTCTTGAAGCTCTTCCTGCACTACCTTTGGGCCCATACTTAGCTTCTTCTTTAGTAAGGGTATGACCCTCTCTGCCACCCAAGACTGTGATGCCATTTTCCTAAGAACTCTAGCTCTAGAAGCACAATTGTGTATTCCTTCATTTATTTGAACCTACAAATTCACACCACACAACATCATAAGTAATCAATTGATAAAACAATGAACAATTAGAGAATCAAATTGTGAATAACATAGCAAAAAATGTACCCTGACACTCCCATCATGTTGTGTCCTAGCTCTAATAATCCAGGGGCAGCCAAGAGACCCACAGTGACCCCTAAACCTCTGAGTGTCTGAATGAGCAGTAGCAAGTTTAAACTCCTTTACTATGGCATGTTGCCTCACTGCTAGCCTGAAATCATCCATACCAGGGTAACAAACACCAACAGACATGTCAGGATTGTCCCTGTCCCACTAAAACATTGGCTCCTCAAGCACATTGTCATCAACTAGAATAGCAGATTCACCCATATCCTTTTGCATCTCAAATGTCATGGTAGGGATAGGCATTGCTTCCCTAGCTGCTTCCTCCGCCCTCTCATCTACAACCTTAAATCCTATTGCCTTATACACTTTGTCCTCATCAGTAGCTGCATTGGCACAACCATCATCATTGTCATCTGGTAGTATGGTCAGATTGGCCTAATCAACTGGCTCAGCTACATCAGCAGCCACAGAGAGAGGAGGAGGAGTACTGTAGGTATCACCAGTGCCCTCTACATTCTCAGGGGCAGCATTAGAAGCTCTGCCACCTCCATTACCATGAATTCCACTACCTTCACCAGTTGTCACATCAGAAACACACCTTCTACCAGAACTAGCATTAACAGACTCTCCATGTTTGCTAACCACATCAACTACAAGAAAAGCAACCCTGTCAGCTCATCTGTCCTTTATCAGCTACTGAAAATGCTCATCCCTTCTGATGTTCCATTCAGAACCACTGTCGATGTCAAGAACCCAGGCTGCTAGAGTTTGTGATGGACCCCAAATGATCTTTGTGGCCATCTCCTCATGAAATTTCTCTAGACTATACTGCAAGTTTCTATCCACCCACAGTTCATGCTCTTGATCAGCCATTTCTACTAGCCCATACTACCCATCGGCGACAAACTTAGGAACATTAACAACTAATCTAAACGCGTTGCTAGGATCAATCCTGATAGGATGCAGCCACAAAAAATAAATCAATGAGTTAGACAACATCCTACACGCCACGGTTCGTACACAACATCTATCATTTTGAATGCAATGAGATGGAGTGATTGATCTTACCAAACAGGACAATCGGTCCAGTCCATTGTTTGAGGAACTAGGGAATAGATCACTGGCCTAAGCAGAGATGGACAAAAACCGAATCAAGTCAACGAACCCTAACCCTAATCCCCCAAATCAAGGCAACAATGCAGACTGCGGATAGGGTTTCAAGCAGGCACATACCTTTACACCATCGCCAAAGTGCTCGGGGAGGACATGTCTTGTGGTGGGGGTGGCGTTGTGCGCGGCGGCAGTGGCGGCTGGCGGGCTGAAAGGTCCTTGTTTGGTTTTGGTAATTGAGTGACAACTTAGGTGGACTAATTGTGTTTATGTGAGATACACAGGTGATTAGTCCACAGGTACATGTATATGAGCAACATATGCCATGGAGGTGAAAATGGCTTGGAGATGTTGCAAAGCTCACACATGTGATGATGAAGGAGCTTAAATGCACATGAGACATGACATTGAGTCATGTGATCAAGGTGGAGAAGATCAATACAAGACTTGGCTTGATGGACCGGTTGCAAGCGTGAAGGGCAAGTCGAAGGCTTTGGAGTGATGGACCGCGTGGCGGTGAAGCTTGAGCAAGACTTGGCGCCGATGGACGATGGCAACGGTGAAGAGCAAGTAGAGTCAAGATCGATGAACCAATATGATCATGTGATGATATGAAGTGGATCATATCATTGTTGATCGTGTTGGTGCATGTGTTGCATCGACATTGAAGGAGATGGAATGGAATGCGCAAGGCAAAGGTATAACCTAGGGCATTTTATTTCACCGGTCATAGGTGTGTAGAGAAGTTTATGACCGGGTTTAGGATAGATGGCCGTACTATCAAGAGGGGCAAACTTGTTTGCATATCGGTCATCTAGTGCCACTCGAGTGATCTAACTTTGCATTGTCGCTAGGATCGAGTGGCGTGGCAAGTTGAGTGGCTAACATCCTTTGGGAAATGATTGTGAAAATGCTAACACACATACACATGGTGGTGTACACTTGGTGGTGTTGGCACATTTACAAAGGAGGTGGTGTTTGTAGGGGTGAGTTGGGTTTGGGTCCCTCTCTCCCTCCCGCCGAGCTTGTGAGGCGGGATTCGGCGCTTTCAGGAAAATGGAATGTCTATTTTCTATTGTGCCGGATGCAAATTCTTGTGGTTAGCACACTTGAGCAAGGGTGAAGAGAATGGAGAAGATGTTGGCGTCGGTCAACTGACCGGACGCTGGATCTGAATGCACCGGACGCTGGAAGGCTGCGTCCGGTCAGGCTGACGTACGGTGACGCAGTAGCTGGAGAGTGACCGGACGCTGGCTGCGTCCGATCGCGTTCGACCGGACGCGTCCGGTCATGCTCGGGAGCTTACTGGAAACGACCGGACGATGAGGGTCCAGCGTCCGGTCAGTTGAAGCTAGAGCGTCCGGTTAGGTCAAGTGACCGTTGGAACCGGGACACGTGGTCGTCTGTGAGCGACTAGACGCTGAGGTCCAGCGTCCGGTCGGCCCGACCGTTGCCCAGTGAAGGGGTAACGGCTAGTTTAGCCCTTGGGGCTATAAATAGAAGTGGCCCTCAGCCATGGCTGGTGTGGAGCACCTCAAGGGACTTAGTGTCCATGCTTGTGAGTGCTTGGGAGCCCTCCATCACACATATACTTGATAGTGATCATTCGATTGTGTGAGTGAGCGATTCTAGTGCGATTGCATCGTGAGGTTGCATCGAGTGGCACTAGGTGATCGAGTTGCAAGCCGGTGGTGCTTGTTACTCTTGGAGGTTGCCACCTCCTAGACGGCTTGGTGGTGGTCTCCGTCGAAGCGCGCAAGAAGCTTGTGCGGCGCTCCGGAGAAGTGCTTGTGAGGGGCATTGTGCTCGCCCCGCGGGAGCCGTGAAGAGCAACTCTAGTAAAGCGTGTCATTGAGCTACCCTCACTCAAGGGGTGGGTTCTTGCAGCGCCCGACGTGCGGGCTTAGCGGGTGATGCTAATTAGCCGCCGAACCACCAAGTGAGCGGTCGACACAACGGGGACTAGCGTGTTGGCAAACACGTGAACCTCGGGAGAAAAATCATCGTGTCAACCTTGTTCTTCCCGTTGGTTTGCATCCCCATTACACAAGCTTGCAATTACTTTTATACATATTAAGCTTGTGTAGTTGCTCTTGTAATTAGATAGCTTGTGTAGCTTGCTAATTACCTTCTTGCTTGTGTAGCATAGAAGTAGCTCCCTTGCATGGCTAATTTGGTTTTAGTAACCTTGTTAGTCACATTGCTTAGTTTGTGTAACTAAGTATTTGCGCTCTCTAATTAGGCATTGGTTGCCTTGTTATTGAGCATTGCTAGTGAGCTTAGTTAGCTTTGTGCTTTTGCTTACTAGCATGTGTAGGAGCTCCCTTGTCACTTAAAGTACTAGTGACATAGGTTTGTGTAACCTTGCTCCTAGAATTGTTTAGGAGAGCTCTAGCTAGCCCGGCACCTTTATTGCTTAATTGTTATCTTTGCAAGGTGCTAGTGAACATATATAGTGGGGTGTAGTCTTGGCTAGACCGTTAGTTTTAATTCCGCATTTGTATCGGTTAGCCGACGCGATTAAGTATTAGAAAAGACTATTCACCCCCCCTCTAGTCGCCATCTCGACCCTTCACGGGCGTCGCATGCGGCAAAGAGAAAGGAGAAAGGGGAGCGAATGGGAGAGAGTGGAGTGGGCTGCGGGGTAATACAGATACCAGGGGCAGGGTGGTCATTTTACATCGGCCTGCTGACTCGGATCCGAGAAGGACAGCGGACCTGGCGTGCCACGCGAGCAAAAGTGGCAAATGTGTATCATTTTTCTCTCTCCAATGCTAAAAACATAGCGCCAAACTTAAATGTGCTATCTCAGGAGTCGTCATTGATAATAATGGTAAAAAGTTAAATATCCCAAAAACACTGCATGTCCTTCCTCTGTCCCTCGTTTTGGGCCTACGTGGCAGGAGGAGCGTGAATTCTGGGTGTTTCTGTGTGTTCGTCTGCATGTTTCAAATCAAACTGGGTGCCAGTACTGTAGCTCTGTATTGCTCACTCGACACCACAGCTAGTGTAGCGTGGCTTGCAATTCGCTGGAACGGCAGTGTTAGTGTAACATACACGCGCACCCTGTTCCCTGTTCCCGTACATATGCTCCGCGTACCGTCTGACGCGGCGTCTGTGGCTCACCCTACCCCTCGTGCCCTTCAGCAGCTGCAACAGACGGATTGCAACACATGCAACACTCGATCTACTTTTGAAATATTCAGATATAACACTTGCAACATACATTTAAAGACAAATGAAACACTTCAAACATGCGTCTAAAACACTCGTAAAAAGACACTTGAAAACCATTGCCAACTTTCAAGATTAAACACTTGCAACACATGTGTGAAACATATACAACATCCAGATAAACACACTTAAAACATACGTCTGAAAAGTAGATGAAACATTGGGAACATATGTTTGCAATACATGTACAACCATTGCAATATATACAACATCTCGACCTACTTTTGCAATATCCATACGAAACACTTACAACATATCTCTGAAACATTTGAAACATACGCTTGTAACATGCGCTTTTAGCGCAACATCTACTTGTTGCCTTGGATGAATAGAGGCTCGTCGACGTGGAGCTCGATGCCATGGAGCGGCGTGTAGCTCCGGTGGAGAAGGCCGCTCTGGTGGAGAAGGCGCCTGGCGCGGTGGAGAGGAAGGGTGGCGGACGGGCGGTCGGACGCAATGGAGAGCGCCGTGGCGGCGTGGTTACGCCTGAGTACAGCGCTGCGGTGCAGACGCGAAGGTGTGGTGAATGGAGAGGAACGGACGACGAGCTTATAAGCGGATATGGTTGGAGGCGAGTGGACGAGCGCATACGCAAGTGAAGAGTGTTTGGCTGTTGGACTGGTATCGTGGCCCACCAATGGGAACGTCTGGACGGACGAATGTCCTTAGCACAACATTATCGTCGATAAGAAGCCATTTTGCTTATACATGCTCCCTCTATTCTAAATTATGAGATATTTTAATTTTTTTGCTTTTACTATATACAAATATATATTATACTTAAATCCATAATAAAAATTTATCTAGAAAATCAAAATGTTTCATAATTTGAAATGGTGGGAGTATCGGGCTTAATTCATTTAACAACAGCGAGCACAATTTCACATTGAGGGTCGTAATTCAAAGACTTTATATCCTCACTTATTAATAGGAATATATATTTTGGTGCAATTAGTTATCTAGATATTATCATTTTCTATTCTCGGTTTCTCGCTACCGATAGATGGAGTGCAGAAGCAACTCTCCAAAGTGACACAAGATATAGAGAAAATGTTAAAAGATGAAAATATATGTTTTTTATTTAAACGTTTCTTCAAATAATCAAATAATAATCATCAAAGTGAGTTTAAGAGAGACTGAAAATGCTCTAAGATATATGCTCCTCAATTCCCAGCAATATCAGCCTTGTGCATGGAGAAGACTCGATTTTTGTATGACGTACATTTGTTTAGGGCATGTTCGTTTGTCATGGATTGAGTGCCCGGAACGATTTCAGGTGGAATTGGTTAATTGAGTGCCCGGAACGATTTCAGGTGGAATTGGTTAAGTAATTTGTATACTTTTGACGGACTGGAATAGTTCCCGGACCAAATCCGGAATAACCGAAGGCAGCCTTACTGGTTCTCGGTCTTCTAATTGTGTGGCCGCCGTGCAGTGTCTCTCTCTGTCTTGCCTGCACACTTCAACATGTCATCTAGAAAACAGTGAGGTTGACAACACTTCAACAGAGAGGAAATGCAAAGTCGTATGGAGGCGAGCCCATCGCCCTACAACAACGAGGTTGTTGTGTCTAGAAATTGAGGTGTGGCAGCTCAATTTCTCACTCGTTTTTTACATGGAAAAAGATCGATGCAATTAGATCAGTAACTAATAAAATTAAATTTTGAAAAATAAAAAGCTAGATTCAGAATTAGATCAAGAGTTTCAGCTTAACTTAAGAATAAAACATGTAGCAACTAACAAGATTAAAATTTAAAAATAAAAAGCAAGATTCATAACGCCATGAGACATGAATGCCACAAGGGCCACCCATAATTTAAGCTGAAGTTTCAAATAATGCATATTGAAGATACACGAATGTACCATACAAAGAAAAAAGAAACTATGGGTAGCATATGGATATTGATGAAAAAGAATATAGACAACAATTGGTAAATCTATCACAATTAGATAACGATTCATTTCGCAGAAATTTAGCTTATGCTGATTTGTTGTGAGAGAAAAACACTGTTTATTCCCTGAAAAATAGTGCTGAAATAGTGCTGCAGAACATTTGTTAGAAAATGAATTTAGAAAAAGTAGTGTAAATTTATAAGTATTTTTTATTAGTTTTAGGTATTAAATAATAGCATGCATGCTCATGTCTCCTAAAAGGGAGCATGGGTTAATTAAACATATATTAGTGTAAACCAGTACGTATGAACTTTTATAGTTAAAAAACAATTTATCTATAACGTGGGTGCCTTAAGAGGATTTGGGATCATAGTATTTGGTAGATTAGGGACCCATATGGCAGTTCCACGTTAGAGGGCTACGTCAGCTAATGGATTGTGACATGCTTATTTGAACCGCGATGATATACTTAATAGTTTAGGATCTAAATATGCAATTTCATAGTTTAGAATCTGAATGAGAATCGCATAATAATTTAGGAACCGTCAGCGTACGTAACTTACCGTTTAAATTAATAGGATTGAGTTTAAATTCAAAATATGTTTAAATTAATAGGATTGAGTTTTAATTCAAAATATGTCGAAAGAATAGAGGTATACTCCCTCCGTCCCAAAATATCTGTCGCTTTCGCTTCCTGAGAAACAACTATGATAAAATATATATTAAAAAATATTAATATTTATGGTACATAATTAGTATCATTGGAAAGATCTTTGAATCTAGTTTTTTTATAAATTTATTTGGAGATACAAATGTTGTACGTATTTTCTACAAATCGAGTCAAATTTATGGTATGAAAACCGGAAACGACAGATAATATGGGACGGAGGGAGTATGTTTGTGTCTCTGTAACTCTCCATTGGATGTTGTGGACTCCTTTCCCCCCCACTGCCTTTCAAAATCTATCTTTACAATATGAATTGAATCTCAGTCAGTATATTCTGTTATCCACCAAGCTTTCACTATACCACAGCCCAAACTGGCGTCCAACAAAGGGTTGCTAAAAATATCGAAATAGCGTTGGACGGTCGGTCGGTATAGATTAGTGGCAAACGGTCGGACACTATATCTTAATATTACGTCCGAAGGTTGGTCGCTATTTTTATTTTGGTTCAGCGTCAAGTGGTCAGTCGGTATAACCGATTAACTAGGTCGGTTGGTCGGTCGGTATATTGAATTCGGCCTGCGCGCCCATGATTAGCCCGTTTGGCGCCTAAAATTTGGAAGGCTCACACGTCAGAGCAAATTAAGAAATTAAATAATTAAAAAAAAGAAATTAAAAAGAAAATGCCACTCACACAACACGGCCCACGCCAAACGCACACACCAACAGACGCACGCACCATGCCCCTGCACCTTATCTCCTCCCCTGCTCACGTGCATTCCTCGTTATCTCTCTCTCTCTCTTGGTCTTCTCTCTCGCGGGCTCCCTCTCTCTTGAGTCTTACATCGACGCCGCTCCCCCAGGCTTCCTGCTGCTCCTCCCATGGCGACTTCCCCTGCTCCCAGCTTCTCCTCGTGTAGCACCGGCGCGCCCCCCTCCCCCTCTTCCTCCCCGCGTCGTGCGCCCTCACATTAGGCAGGCTGCCATGCCCTAGCCGGCTCCACTGGCCATGCCGGCCGCAGCCGCCGCCCAAGAATAGAAGATGGATGGGCACACCGCCAGGCTGCCGGCCAGTCCACAGCTGTGCGCTACACGGCCGTTGCTGGCCATGCCGCCGCCAAGCCCCAGGCCGGGCTGGGCACCCCTCCTGGCCAGGCTATGACGTCCATGCTGCCCCCTTCCCCTCGCTGTCGTGCTCTTCCAACAACTACAGATCCAGATCGGGGATGCATCGCTGTGGGTGAGCTCCTTCCCCCGATGGTTTTGTGCCTGTCTTGTTATGTGCTGCAAATTGGGGATCTAGGGTTAGGTTAGGGTTGCCCCTCTGGTAATTTCTATGCTCACAATTGCCGGGGTGACGTAGTAGTAGTGTTGATTTGAGTAAAAACCGTGCTGTTCCGCTTATATCATTGTCGTGCTTGTGCGTTCTGAATTTCTGGGCAGAGCTTACATATAGTTTCGATAGTCGTGAAGGAATTTGGTTAGTTTGATGTGACACTCTTATGTATGCCAATAAAATGTTGCCTCTTCTAGAGGACACATCTTGTTAACTGATGAACTAGCTCCTGTTGATAACTACTAAGTGGTAGACAATTACATAAGGTTTCCAAATTACTAAAGAACATAAATTTTTGTGAATGAACTAGAACTCTAGCTATGATTTATTTAAGTAACTGTACTGGTGCTGTCCAGTGTTTTCAGATATTGGTTAGCATGGTACAGTAATCTTTATATATGGGTTGCACTTATTTCAGCTTATGTACTTGTACCAATCAGCCATGTAGTGAGGAAATTTACTATGACTTGGCGACTTGCTATACCTTTCAAGTTGAGCAGGATATCAGCACAATGATATTAGGTCTTGATTGCCATACCATTCGAGTTCCAGCTGTAACTAGCAGTAGTACCATTTGTATATTTAGTGAAAGTTAATATTTTCAGAAGATGCAAACCGAGACCAAGATCTGACTCTTCTATGTTTCATATATATTTGTTGTCCATAACATTGCATTGTATCACAGATTGAACCGTATATTCAAGGGCAGTCCAGACTCCAAAGATTTAATTAATTGATAAAGCATACACAATGCTAGTGAGTTTCAATTCCTTCCAATCTTGCACGCATTCTCAGTTTTACATATTATACAGCTTTATTTAATAAATTTATTCCCAGTGAAATGTGTCTTTAGTGAACAAATTACCCTCTGAATATATACACAAGATCTAATCCTAAGGTGTTGCAATGATGCAAGATTCGTATTTTACTTGATAGTTGTATTTGTAAAGATTTTTTTTACTTCAGTACTTTTGTTTTCACCATGTGGCTAAACCACTTTCACTACATGCATTTTTTCCGCTGAAAGGACTTGTGGCACTTATCCATGGACTTTCAAATAATATCTCTTATTTGCAGGCCTTTCTCATTTTTTATCTTATTTGGTATACTCTCTCACTATTGCAGCCAATTCTACCATGCTAATTACCCATTGCCTGACAAAATGAAGGCCACCACCCCACCTGCTTAAGAGAAACTGAAATTAAATGGTAAGATTAACATCTTTTAAAATATTTTTACTCTGAATTCTGCTGGTTAAATTTGTTTTAGTCTAGATCAGATCATTGTTAGGTGATTTACTTCTCTGTGAATGGAATTGGTACTGAACTGCTACCACTACATTAGCAATTAGCTGCATGGATTAGCAGCACCTTAGACTGCATATTCTTATTCCTTTTGCTCTCCAGTGCAGACAATATTTTAAATCCGAACATTTTGATTCTAAAGATAGGCTTTAGTGTACTATCTTGTTGAAGTGTTCTGAACTACAGTTAGATAGTAAGGAGCTTACTATTATGCATACAGGAAACAATGCCAATTATCTTGAAGCATGTAGATCTATCTTGACTTAAATTTTATTCCTTTGGTTAAGCTGCTGTGGACTTCTGCTTTGGATAAGTGTCTTAATTTTCTCAGTTTCCCACAAAGCTTAGCATTGATCAAACCTATGTATTCCTTTGGTTGCGGCCACAAAGCTTACTATAATTTGGAAAAATCATATAATACATCTATGAAGGAAAGTGTAAAATTACAATTGTAGGTACAAATTTGAAAGAAAGGAAACCATATGATCTGATCTAGTTTTATTTGTTTGGCAACAAAGAGGTAGCAGTATTTCTGGAAGAACTGATGGATGTAATCTTTTATTTGCAGGTGAGAGGTAATGGCAAGGGGGACCTAATGCATGCAGGAAGCAATTCCATGGAATTTTGCATGGCCAGTGCATTATTTTGGACATCCTAACTAGAGATGAATGCTTTTGGACATCCTAACTTGAGATGAATGCTTTTGTTAAGACTTAAGTGATGAATTGTAATGAGTGCATGCAAACCATATGAGATGTGAACTGTGCAACTAGTGCAAACATATATATATGAGCTATGCATTATTGTATCTTGATGGCCAAACTTCCTTGATGTAACTTGTTTCTCCAAGTTGTGAGCTTATGGATATGATATAATTGTGAGCTATGATGAGTTTCATTGTCATGATTGTGTATTGTGCAAAATGAAATTGGTGATTTTATGGTTCATTGATTGTATGATTAGTACTGACCCTGAGGTTAATGAATAATTATGTTGTTAATTTCTTGTATTGATAGTGTCTGATAGTTGGACGCTATATAATATATAGCGTCTGACTAATGGTCGCTATAAGTATGTAATTGGTGTTGAACGGTCGGTCGCTATATCTTTAACATACTGTCGAACGGTCGGTCGCTATAAGTAAGGTCGGACGCTATAAGTTATAGCGACGCCACTTATAGCGACCCGTCAAGTCGGACGCTATATCTATATAGTGACCTACCGTAGGTCGTTATACTGACTTATAGCGACCACCGTAGGACGCTGTAGATAGGCTGTGGTATGGTGTTTATTGTAGCGTTTTTCATTTTTTGTACTCGAATTAATTAAAGAACGTGGCACCTATGCACGATGCACCAATCACCATGGCATCAACCTCAACCATCATTTGTTCACTAGGTTGATGCGGTGAGACCGAGCTACAATTACTGGATTCAGGCGCTTTGCCGGGTGCCGAATGCACCCGGCAAAGGCTACTTTGCACTCGACAAAGAGCCTCCGGCAAAAAGTTAGTCGACAAAGATTTCTTTACCGGGTGCTTTTTATCGGACACCCGGCAAAGATTTTGCCGAGTGCAAACCCGGCACCCGGCAAAGAAAAGTGGTCGTTATGACGCCGGCTCCGTCATCCCTTGCTTTGCCGGGTGCCATGTCAGAGGAACCCGGCAAAGATTTTTTTAATTTTTTTTTCAAATTTTCTTTGCCGGGTGCCATGCCGGGGAGGCACCCGGCAAAGATTTTTTATTTTTTTTATAATTTTTTTGCCGGGTGTCGCACCGCGGGGTCACCCGGCAAAGAGTTTTTTATTTTATTTTTTTCGTAATTTCTTTGCCGGGTGCCAGGTCATGGGGCACCCGGCAAAGAATTTTTTTTTGAAAAAACTTTACCGGGTGCCCTGGCCCTGGCACTCGGCAAAGCCTCAAAAATTAATTTTTTTATTTTGTTTTTTGATTCTATAATCACAAACACAGCATATAAAAGATATATATCACATCTGAAGCATCACAAAGACAATATAGCACATATATATCACATCCATCTCATCACAAACTCAGTCCCACACATATATATCACATCGCGAATACAATACCTCACATACATGACATCACAAACATAATAGGTCCAATTACCATCGAAACAAGTCGATAGTGGATCACAGTGCATCACATGTCCATCAAGCGGTGAAAAATAGATACAAACTAAATGTGGGGAGGAAACTGAGTGCCTGATGAAGGAAACTCGGCACCGCCTGCTTGCGCCTGAGATGTGTTATTCGAACCCACCGACGGAGGCTGCATAAAGGACAAGAGATTCAGGCGCTTAGAGTGGGTCATCTAATGAAAGCACTAGTTGAAGCAATATGGATTCATACTCACTGGACTAGATACAACTGGCGGCGGTGCTGGAGCGAACATCGGCACAGGTACACCGTTCACTTGCCCAAAGTTCTGCAGGAACATCGTAATCTCCGCCAGCTGCTTGGCCTGTCTCTCCCACTCAGCCCGCTCAGCTTGTCTTTCCCGCTCGGCCACCTCGGTCCTCGCCACCAGGTCCCACAGCTCCTGAGCCATCCTCTCATTATCGGCCTGCAACATTTCAATCGAATGTTTTAGTAATGTAAAGGTAACTAAGTTATGTAAAGATTAACGTACGAAGAGTTAAACTGGACTAACCTGGAGTGCGTCGACCCGCTGCTGTGAAGGGGATGGCCGTTGGCGTATGGCCAGGCCTCCGCTCGGGGTACTTGCTCGGATCTGGGAGAGGGAGGGAACAGAGCCAGACTCGAGGGTGCCATCGCCAAGCCAGTACCGCCCATGCTTCTTGCCCTATCCGATCCTCATGACAGTCGTGCCATCAATGTCGTCGGTGCTCGGATCCTAGTCTGGCCCCTGGACCGACCTTGCCTCCGATGCGTAGGAGCTGATGCGGGTGTGGGCGCTCGGGTTGCTGTACGACTCGGGTGGGTCATCCGGGCTGAAGGTGACAGCGGAAGTCGCCTTTCCCTTGCAGGCCAGTCCATACGCCATGAACATGGACAAAGGCTGGCCACCATGCGATGCCGACTGCGAGAAAGACAACAAGATGATTAGAAGAAACATGCAGAATGGAGCGTCAGAATACTAAAAATGAATTCACGTACCCAAGCTTGCTTGTACGCGCCGAGGCTACGGCTGCCTTGGTGGTGTGTGGGGCCTGTTGCCTGCAAAGCCCGCTCCCGGTGGGCTTCGTGTTCTTGGATATAACCCTCTGTGAACCACCTGTCCACGATCATCTCCCAGCAGTCGGCAAAGGACTCGCACCACCATGGAATCATCTACATGTCATAAAGAATTTGAGATGTAAGACGACCAAATGAAAGCTACTTAATCTCAAAACGAATCAGTATTATTCTTCTTCATTTACCTCAAGGAATTGTTCCTGGGTCAGAGGCATCTGTCTTGCCTGTGTCTTGCTGACTTTCTGACCAAGTTGCGTGGCGTAGTACTTGATGATGCAAGTGAGGCGCTCCTCGTAGTGCATGTCGCTGATGCGTTTCCTGGCACTTTTCACCAAGTTCTTCTCTGCCCTCTCCTCCTGTCCCTCTTCACACCTAAAAAAAGTCTACAGATAGACACAATGTATCAATTCATTATGTCAAAAAGTGTCAAATGAATGCGATGTATTGATCAAAGTTGTGCGAACGAGACTTACCTAGAACTCTCTCCTGACCCGCTCCTGCTTGTCTTCATAATCTGCGTCGGGGGCATATTTGTAGTGGTCCCACGATTTGGACGGCCCCACAGTCCCCTTGTGCGTGACAATGTCGGGGTAATAGTGCCTGCACACAAGCCCCAAGATGTGGTTGGGGTTGCGTGAGTCACCAGGCGACACAACCTCCTAGTGCCTGCACAAGTCATTAACAAACATTATTAGTTTCTCTGACAATTTTCAACAGGTTATATGAAGTAGTTGTGATTAAATCTAAAGTTAGTTACCTGTCCCCCTGGGGGTAGATCACTGGGCGTAGGGGAGAAAGTGGAGGCCCAAGGAGTTTTGAGGGACCTCGCAAGTAGGGGCTAGCCGTAGCAGAGGCAGTGGAACTACTTCCGGCCTCGCCGCCCTCCTGTGCCTCTCCCTCGCTGTCCGTCGCCTGAACCTCGTCCGTCGCCAGAACCTACTCGTCCTCTGAGGAGTCCGTGGTACGACGCTCCTTTGGCACATCACATGGCCTGACTAGAGGAGGCCGGCCCCTCCTGCTACAGCTCCGACTACCGCTGCTCCTAGCCCTCTGCCTCCTCCTGTCCGATGCGTTCTCTCCGGCATCTGCGTCCTCACGTGCCCTCTGGTACCTCGAGTTCACGTTCCTTGGCCCACTGCCACTCGCGAGGGAGTGGATTATGCATGCTAGGAAGGTTCTCCGTGTAGTATAGCTATGTGAAGTTTGTCACCTCCTCTAGAATGGAAGCCTCTGCAATGGAAGCCTCAATTTTGGCTTTATTTCTACATTTTTTGCGAACAGCCTTCAGACATCTCTCGATTGGGTAGCACCAACGGGCCTGCACGGCCCCCCATACATGCCTCATACAGGAGGTGCACAATCAAATGCTGCATCGACAAGAAGAAGTCGGGTGGAAAGATCTTCTCCAACTTACAAAGCAACTCAGGTGCCACTTTCTCCAAGTTTGCAACCATGGTCCGAGATAGCTCCTTAGCACAAAGCTGGTGGAAGAAATAGCTCAACTCTGCCAGCACTAACCAGAGATGCTTAGGAACGTAGCCTCGTACCATCGCCGGAAGAAGCCGCTCAATCCATACGTGGTAGTCATGACTCTTCATGCCATTGACTCGCATAGTGCCTAAGTTCACTCCCCTGCTCAGGTTCACTGCATACCCATCAGAGAACATTAACGCCTTGATCCATTATAGTACTTCCCTCCTTTGTTCAGGTTTCAAGACGAAATCGGCCTTAGGCCTTTTCTAGTTCTTGTCATTTGCAGGAGGCCGCATCACTTGCTATGGTCTATCGCACAACGTCACCAGGTCCACTCTAGCCTTAGGGTTGTCCTTAGACTTGTCAGTGTCCATGAGTGTTGCCCAAAGTGCCTTGGCAATATTCTTTTCAGTGTGCATTACATCAATGTTATGGGGCAGTAGGAGGTCATCGAAATAGGGGAGCCTCGTCAAGCTGGACTTATGAGTCCATATGTGTTGCTCACCATATCCCACAAAACCACCTTCTTCATTAGGCAAGAGAGCATCTATCTAAGCATGAACCTCGGCACCAGTCTTCAAGTGCGGTCTAGGGTCCATGACTGCAACACCTTTCCTAAAGTTCTTGGTGTCCTGTCGGAATGGATGGTTGGAATCTAGGAATTGACGATGTTGATCGAACGACGAATACTTACCACCCTTCTTCAACCAAATGAACCTCACAGCTTCCTGGCATATTGGGCACGGGAACTTCCCATGAACACACCAGGCGCTGAATAACCCATACGCCAGGAAGTCATGCATGGAGTACTGGTACCAGACATACATTTTGAAGCTTTCCTTTGTAGCTCGGTCGTATGTCCATACCCCTTCATTCTAAGCTTTGATCAACTCATCAATCACAGGCTCCATGAACACACCCATCTTACTCCCTGAGTGCCCAGGAATTATCAACATCAAGATCACGTTATGTCGTTGAAAGGCGACGCCAGGGGGGAGATTGAGGGGGATAACAAACATGGGCCAACATGTGTAAGGGGCAGACATCATGCCATAAGGATTGAACCCATCTGTTGCCAGCGTGACACATATATTACGAGCCTCATCGGATTTCAAACGATGCTTGTCATTAAAGCTGGTCCATGCTTCACCATTAGATGGATGCACCATCTTATCAGGATGGTAGCGTTTGCCATTCTTATGCCACATCATCTGTTTCGCGGTTTCCTCGGTCATGAATAGCCTTTGAATCCTCGACATGAAGGGAAGGTGCCGTAGGACTCGGGCGGGTATCTTAAGCTAGGTCTTCTGGCCACCACCGTCACTAGACTCTACCTCTAGGAACCTGGAGGCTTTACACTTCAGATAGTACTTTGCCTCCTTGAGTTCTTCCTGAAATAGGACACACCTATTCGGACAAGCATGTATCTGCTCATATGGCATCTTCAGTGCTTTAAGGAGCTTGTGTGCCTCATACATGGTCTTCGGCAACACGTGGTTTTTTGGAAGCAGGGTGCCAACCACGGCCAACACCTTATCGAAGCCTTCTCGACTCCAGTTTAAATCAGACTTCAACCCCATCAAGTGACTTATGGCATCCAGCTGGGAGACCTCAGAATGAGCGTGAAGGGGTTTCTGTGCCGAGTCCATCATGTACTTGAATGCATCTACGGCTACCTGCATCTCCGCCTCCTCACGTCCTTCAGCAAACTGTGCTTGGTGAACATCATCTACCATGTCTGCTACCCCAGCATCAGCATCAAAAGCCTCGACGTGTTGTCTCACCACCTCCTCTCTCATACGATCGGCTTCACCATGGTGGACCCACCGGGTGTAGTTTGGCATAAACCCATTCTTGTGCAGATGTGTACCCATGAGTTCCTTGTCTAGCATTCTCCTGTTACCACAATTGCTGCAGGGACACAAAGCCATTTTTGGGAATTTTGCGGCCTTGCCAAATGCACGATTCAAGAAACGATCGGTCTTCTGCATCCATTCATAGCTAGCATCGCCCTAACTTGTCTGGCCCGTGTACATCCACTGATGGTCCTCCATCCTCTAGCATATATAACATCACCATAGGTGACCATCGATTGCATCTACGCGGTGTCCCTACTCTCTAATAGGTGAGGATAGGTCCTAATCCCACCCGCGGATGCGTAGATGAGGTTAGTTTCCATGCTCTGCTCCTATCCGAGATGGAATTTCAGCAGCACCTCCCCACCGTTCTCCCAATACACGTCCTGCAAGGGAGAGTGTGTATTTGGAGAACAATGGAGAGGTGATGCCGAAACACCGTCTCGAACCGGAGCGGAGCATGAAAACTAACCTCAACTACGCATCCGCAGGCTGTCCAAAAAGCGTGGACAATCCGAAATAGATACGGTCGCAGATATGCAAAGGTCCGCATATCTCCGACCGTATCTCTTTCGAATGGGAGACACCTAACTAGGTTACGCGACCAAAGACCACATACGGATAGAGGGGTTATACCTAGGGTGGCGGTGAGGTCCGGGTAGCGGGGCGGTGGAGAGTCGGTGCAGTGGCAAGTCGACGTGGTGTAGGAAGACTCGCAGCGCCGACGAAGACAATCGGGGTCGCCGAGTACCTCCCACAGGTCCTCCTCCTGCAAAAAAGGGCAAAATGGTTAGTGTCGACTCAAAATTTCGGCAGCACCTCCCCTGCACAGGGAGGTTCCCAAAACCTGCAAAAAACATGGCACGAAGGCCAACAACCACATATATACGAAACATGGCACGAAGGCCAACAACCACATATATACCAAACATGGACACAAAGGCCAACAACCACCAATATATCAAGAGGAGCCATGTACTTTAGTTCTCTTTCCATGCACATGAAAGTATTGAAGTAGTACAACAACAATTACTACTAACCCTACAACTACTACTAACACTACTACTAACAACTACTTAACTCCTAACAATGCTAATAGTAAGAACTACTTAACTATTAACAACTACTATTACTAACCACTACTACTTACTAACTACTACTATTTACTAACCCTACAACTAACACTACTAACTACTACAACTAACACTACAACTAAAACTACTAACTACTACTACTAACACTACAACTAACTACTACTAACACTACTAACTACTACTACTACTAACACTACAAGGGTAGGGCTTACCTTGGCGGCAAGAACGGCAAGAGCGAGGGCCAGCGACGACGGCGGGGATGACCGCAATAGCGCGAGGATCAACGGCCGGTTGGAACGGCGCGGGGATCGACGGGCGGTCGGGTCGGCACCTTCCTCTTCTTCCTCCTCCCCCTTCTCTTTCTTCCTCTTCTTCCTCCTCCCCTTCTCTTTTTTCCTCTTCCTCCTCCCCCATCTTTTTCTTCTTCTTCCTTCCTCCTCCCTTCTTCCACCTACCTCCTCTACTGCTGGCCGGCGGCGGGAGGAGCCCGGCGGCCGGACCACGGGCAGCCGGCCTCGTCGGGGCCGGCCGGTGAGGTGGAGCCGCGTGGCCGCCACGGCCGGCGAGGCTGGGGCGCCGGGGCCAGGCAGGAGCGCCGGCTGATCCGACCGCCGCCGGGGTCGTCGGGGCGGGGCTTGCGCCCGCGGGGCCGCCGGATCTAGGCGGGAGCGCCGGCCGGCCGCTGGGCCATCGGTGCCGGCGCCGCGGGTTCACCGGGACTGGGCGCAGAAGCAAGGCGCGGGCGCGGCGGACCGACGAGGCGCGGCGGAGCGCGAGGGCGGCGACGGCGGAGCGCATGCGCGGGTCTGCTGGAATAGGTTAGGGTTGGACGTGGGGCGGCCTTTTTAGTCATGGGCCTTTGCCGGGTGCCAGGTGACGATGGCACCCGGCAAAGAATTTTTTTATTTTTTTTAAATTTCTTTGTCGGGTGCCCCTTGACCTGGCACCCGGCAAAGGCTTCTTTGCCGGGTGCCCGGGGTGGCACCCGGCAAATTATTATTTTTTGTTTTTTTACCCCATTTTTTTGTGGGGACTTGCTACAGTAGATATATCCCTATTTCAAAATTTGGGACAATTATGAGTTTTTAACTATATTTCCATAATTTTTTCCGTTTCATTGAATATTTCTGACCATTCCAAATTTGAACTGCAGGTACATGAAATAATGGAATTTGGTCATTCAAAAAATAGTATTCATGATATTTAGGCTATGTCGAGGCCGTATGCAGGAAGTGGCATGAAATGTCGCGCATCATGTTGTCGTAACATGATGATGTACTCGCGGGGGAAGTTTATTTAAATTATATAAAATCCAAACGATGTCCGAAAATCACGAAACTTGTCGATGTGTCTTGTTATCACATGTGGAGGCCCTGGTAAAAAATTGAGAAAGTTTCGAGCAAGTTGCGACACCGACTGCCTAAAACCCAGACATCTCCACATGTGTTCGTCTGCATGTTTCAAATCAAACTGGGTGCCAGTACTGTAGCTCTGTATTGCTCACTCGACACCACAGCTAGTGTAGCGTGGCTTGCAATTCGCTGGAATGGCAGTGTTAGTGTAACGTACGCGCGCGCACCCTGTTCCCTGTTCCCGTACCTATGCTCCGCGTACCGTCTGACGCGGCGTCTGCGGCTCACCCTACCCCTCGTGCCCTTCAGCAGCTGCAACAGACGGATTGCAACACATGCAACACTCGATCTACTTTTGAAATATTCAGATACAACACTTGCAACATACATTTAAAGACAAATGAAACACTTCAAACATGCGTCTAAAACACTCGTAAAATGACACTTGAAAACCATTGCCAACTTTCAAGATTAAACACTTGCAACACATGTGTGAAACATATACAACATCTAGATAAACACACTTAAAACATACGTCTGAAAAGCAGATGAAACATTGGGAACATATGTTTGCAATACATGTACAACCATTGCAATATATACAACATCTCGATCTACTTTTGCAATATCCATACGAAACACTTACAACATATCTCTGAAACATTTGAAACATACGCTTGTAACATGCGCTTTTAGCGCAACATCTACTTGTTGCCTTGGACGAATAGAGGCTCATCGACGCGGAGCTCGATGCCACGGAGTGGCGTGTAGCTCCGGTGGAGAAGGCCGCTCTGGTGGAGAAGGCGCCTGGCGCGGTGGAGAGGAAGGGTGGCGGACGGGCGGTCGGACGCAATGGAGAGCGCCGTGGCAGCGTGGTTACGCCTGAGTACAGCGCTGCGGTGCAGACACGAAGGTGTGGTGAATGGAGAGGAACGGACGACGGGCTCATAAGCGGATATGGTTGGAGGCGAGTGGACGAGCGCATACGCAAGTGAAAAGTGTTTGGCTGTTGGACTGGTATCGTGGCCCACCAATGGGAACGTCTGGACGGACGAATGTCCTTAGCACAACATTATCGTTGATAAGAAGCCATTTTGCTTATACATGCTCCCTCTATTCTAAATTATGAGATATTTTATTTTATTTTTGCTTTTACTATATACAAATATATATTATACTTAAATCCATAATAAAAATTTATCTAGAAAATCAAAATGTTTCATAATTTGAAATGGTGGGAGTATCGGGCTTAATTCATTTAACAACAGCGAGCACAATTTCACATTGAGGGTCGTAATTCAAAGACGTTATATCCTCACTTATTAATAGGAATATATATTTTGGTGCAATTAGTTATCTAGATATTATCATTTTCTATTCTCGGTTTCTCGCTACCAATAGATGGAGTGCAGAAGCAACTCTCCAAAGTGACACAAGATATAGAGAAAATGTTAAAAGATGAAAATATATGTTTTTTATTTAAACGTTTCTTCAAATAATCAAATAATCATCATCAAAGTGAGTTTAAGAGAGACTGAAAATGCTCTAAGATATATGCTCCTCAATTCCCAGCAATATCAGCCTTGTGCATGGAGAAGACTCGATTTTTGTATGACATACATTTGTTTAGGGCATGTTCGTTTGTCATGGATTGAGTGCCCGGAACGATTTCAGGTGGAATTGGTTCAGTAATTTGTATACTTTTGACGGACTGGAATAGTTCCCGGACCAAATCCGGAATAACCGAAGGCAGCCTTACTGGTTCTCGGTCTTCTAATTGTGTGGCCGCCGTGCAGTGTCTCTCTCTGTCTTGCCTGCACACTTCAACATGTCATCTAGAAAACAGTGAGGTTGACAACACTTCAACAGAGAGGAAATGCAAAGTCGTATGGAGGCGAGCCCATCGCCCTACAACAACGAGGTTGTTGTGTCTAGAAATTGAGGTGTGGCAGCTCAATTTCTCACTCGTTTTTTACATGGAAAAAGATCGATGCAATTAGATCAGTAACTAATAAAATTAAATTTTGAAAAATAAAAAGCTAGATTCAGAATTAGATCAAGAGTTTCAGCTTAACTTAAGAATAAAACATATGTAGCAACTAACAAGATTAAAATTTAAAAATCAAAAGCTAGATTCATAACGCCATGAGACATGAATGCCACAAGGGCCACCCATAATTTAAGCTAAAGTTTCAAATAATGCATATTGAAGATACACGAATGTGCCGTACAAAGAAAAAAGAAACTATGGGTAGTATATGGATATTGATGAAAAAGAATATAGACAACAATTGGTAAATCTATCACAATTAGATAACGATTCATTTCGCTAAAATTTGGCTTATACTGATTTGTTGTGAGAGAAAAACATTGTTTATTCACTGAAAAATAGTGCTGAAATAGTGCTGCAGAACATTTGTTAGAAAATGAATTTAGAAAAAGTAGTGTAAATTTATAAGTATTTTTTATTAGTTTTAGGTATTAAATAATAGCATGCATGCTCATGTCTCCTAAAAGGGAGCATGGGTTAATTAAACATATATTAGTGTAAACCAGTACGTATGAACTTTTATAGTTAAAAACAATTTATCTATAACGTGGGTGCCTTAAGAGGATTTGGGATCATAGTATTTGGTAGATTAGGGACCCATATGGCAGTTCCACGTTAGAGGGCTACGTCAGCTAATGGATTGTGACATGCTTATTTGAACCGCGATGATATACTTAATAGTTTAGGATCTAAATATGCAATTTCATAGTTTAGAATCTGAATGAGAATCGCATAATAATTTAGGAACCGTCAGCGTACGTAACTTACCGTTTAAATTAATAGGATTGAGTTTAAATTCAAAATATGTCGAAAGAATAGAGGCATACTCCCTCCGCCCCAAAATATCTATCGCTTTCGCTTCATGAGAAACAACTTTGATAAAATATATATTAAAAAATATTAATATTTATGCTACATAATTAGTATCATTGGAAAGATCTTTGAATCTAGTTTTTTAATAAATTTATTTGGAGATACAAATGTTGTACGTATTTTCTACAAATCGAGTCAAACTTATGGTACGAAAACCGGAAACGACAGATAATATGGGACGGAGGGAGTATGTTTGTGTCTCTGTAACTCTCCATTGGATGTTGTGGACTCCTTTCCCCCCACTGCCTTTCAAAATCTATCTTTACAATATGAATTGAATCTCAGTCAGTATATTCTGTTATCCACCAAGCTTTCACTATACCACAGCCCAAACTGGCGTCCAACAAAGGGTTGCTAAAAATATCGAAATAGCGTTGGATGGTCGGTCGGTATAGATTAGTGGCAAACGGTCGAACACTATATCTTAATATTACGTCCGAAGGTTGGTCGCTATTTTTATTTTGGTTCAGCGTCAAGCGGTCGGTCGGTATAACCGATTAACTAGGTCGGTTGGTCGGTCGGTATATTGAATTCGGCCTGCGCGCCCATGATTAGCCCGTTTGACGCCTAAAATTTGGAAGGCTCACACGTCAGAGCAAATTAAGAAATTAAATAATTAAAAAAAAGAAATTAAAAAGAAAATGCCACTCACACAACACGGCCCACGCCAAACGCACACACCAACAGACGCACGCACCATGCCCCTGCACCTTATCTCCTCCCCTGCTCACGTGCATTCCTCGTTATCTCTCTCTCTCTCTCTCTTGGTCTTCTCTCTCGCGGGCTCCCTCTCTCTTGAGTCTTACGTCGACGTCGCTCCCCCAGGCTTCCTGCTGCTCCTCCCATGGCGACTTCCCCTGCTCCCAGCTTCTCCTCGTGTAGCACCGGCGCGCCCCCCCTCCCCCTCCCCCTCTTCCTCCCCGCGTCGTGCGCCCTCACATTAGGCAGGCTGCCATGCCCTAGCCGGCTCCGTTGGCCATGCCGGCCGCAGCCGCCGCCCAAGAATAGAAGATGGATGGGCACACCGCCAGGCTGCCGGCCAGTCCACAGCTGTGCGCTACACGGCCGCTGCTGGCCATGCCGCCGCCAAGCCCCAGGCCGGGCTAGGCACCCCTCCTGGCCAGGCTGTGACGTCCATGCTGCCCCCTTCCCCTTGCTGTCGTGCTCTTCCAACAACTACAGATCCAGATCGGGGATGCATCGCTGTGGGTGAGCTCCTTCCCCCGATGGTTTTGTGCCTATCTTGTTATGTGCTACAAATTGGGGATCTAGGGTTAGGTTAGGGTTGCCCCTCGGGTAATTTCTATGCTCATAATTGCCGGGGTGACGTAGTAGTAGTGTTGATTTGAGTAAAAACAGCATTGTTCCGCTTATATCATTGTCGTGCTTGTGCGTTCTGAATTTTTGGGCAGAGCTTACATATAGTTTCGATAGTCGTGAAGGAATTTGGTTAGTTTGATGTGACACTCTTATGCATGCCAATAAAATGTTGCCTCTTCTAGAGGACACATCTTGTTAACTGATGAACTAGCTCCTGTTGATAACTACTAAGTGGTAGACAATTACATAAGGTTTCCAAATTACTAAAGAACATAAATTTTTGTGAATGAACTAGAACTCTAGCTATGATTTATTTAAGTAACTGTACTGGTGCTGTCCAGTGTTTTCAGATATTGGTTAGCATGGTACAGTAATCTTTATATATGGGTTGCACTTATTTCAGCTTATGTACTTGTACCAATCAGCCATGTAGTGAGGAAATTTACTATGACTTGGCGACTTGCTATACCTTTCAAGTTGAGCAGGATATCAGCACAATGATATTAGGTCTTGATTGCCATACCATTCGAGTTCCAGCTGTAACTAGCAGTAGTACCATTTGTATATTTAGTGAAAGTTAATATTTTCAGAAGATGCAAACCGAGACCAAGATCTGACTCTTCTATGTTTCATATATATTTGTTGTCCATAACATTGCATTGTATCATAGATTGAACCGTATATTCAAGGGCAGTCCAGACTCCAAAGATTTAATTAATTGATAAAGCATACACAATGCTAGTGAGTTTCAATTCCTTCCAATCTTGCACGCATTCTCAGTTTTACATATTATACAGCTTTATTTAATAAATTTATTCCCAGTGAAATGTGTCTTTAGTGAACAAATTACCCTCTGAATATATACACAAGATCTAATCCTAAGGTGTTGCAATGATGCAAGATTCGTATTTTACTTGATAGTTGTATTTGTAAAGATTTTTTTTACTTCAGTACTTTTGTTTTCACCATGTGGCTAAACCACTTTCACTACATGCATTTTTTCCGCTGAAAGGACTTGTGGCACTTATCCATGGACTTTCAAATAATATCTCTTATTTGCAGGCCTTTCTCATTTTTTATCTTATTTGGTATACTCTCTCACTATTGCAGCCAATTCTACCATGCTAATTACCCATTGCCTGACAAAATGAAGGCCACCACCCCACCTGCTTAAGAGAAACTGAAATTAAATGGTAAAATTAACATCTTTTAAAATATTTTTACTCTGAATTCTGCTGGTTAAATTTGTTTTAGTCTAGATCAGATCATTGTTAGGTGATTTACTTCTCTGTGAATGGAATTGGTACTGAACTGCTACCACTACATTAGCAATTAGCTGCATGGATTAGCAGCACCTTAGACTGCATATTCTTATTCCTTTTGCTCTCCAGTGCAGACAATATTTTAAATCTGAACATTTTGATTCTAAAGATAGGCTTTAGTGTACTATCTTGTTGAAGTGTTCTGAACTACAGTTAGATAGTAAGGAGCTTACTATTATGCATACAGGAAACAATGCCAATTATCTTGAAGCATGTAGATCTATCTTGACTTAAATTTTATTCCTTTGGTTAAGCTGCTGTGGACTTCTGCTTTGGATAAGTGTCTTAATTTTCTCAGTTTCCCACAAAGCTTAGCATTGATCAAACCTATGTATTCCTTTGGTTGCGGCCACAAAGCTTACTATAATTTGAAAAAATCATATAATACATCTATGAAGGAAAGTGTAAAATTACAATTGTAGGTACAAATTTGAAAGAAAGGAAACCATATGATCTGATCTAGTTTTATTTGTTTGGCAACAAAGAGGTAGCAGTATTTCTGGAAGAACTGATGGATGTAATCTTTTATTTGCAGGTGAGAGGTAATGGCAAGGGGGACCTAATGCATGCAGGAAGCAATTCCATGGAATTTCGCATGGCCAGTGCATTATTTTGGACATCCTAACTAGAGATGAATGCTTTTGGACATCCTAACTAGAGATGAATGCTTTTGTTAAGACTTAAGTGATGAATTGTAATGAGTGCATGCAAACCATATGAGATGTGAACTGTGCAACTAGTGCAAACATCTATATATGAGCTATGCATTATTGTATCTTGATGGCCAAACTTCCTTGATGTAACTTGTTTCTCCAAGTTGTGAGCTTATGGATATGATATAATTGTGAGCTATGATGAGTTTCATTGTCATGATTGTGTATTGTGCAAAATGAAATTGGTGATTTTATGGTTCATTGATTGTATGATTAGTACTGACCCTGAGGTTAATGAATAATTATGTTGTTAATTTCTTGTATTGATAGTGTCTGATAGTTGGACGCTATATAATATATAGCGTCTGACTAATGGTCGCTATAAGTATGTAATTGGTGTTGAACGGTCGGTCGCTATATCTTTAACATACTGTCGAACGGTCGGTCGCTATAAGTAAGGTCGGACGCTATAAGTTATAGCGACGCCACTTATAGCGACCCGTCAAGTCGGACGCTATATCTATATAGTGACCTACCGTAGGTCGTTATACTGACTTATAGCGACCACCGTAGGACGCTGTAGATAGGCTGTGGTATGGTGTTTATTGTAGCGTTTTTCATTTTTTGTACTCGAATTAATTAAAGAACGTGGCACCTATGCACGATGCACCAATCACCATGGCATCAACCTCAACCATCATTTGTTCACTAGGTTGATGCGGTGAGACCGAGCTGCTGGAGGTGATGGTCAGTGTCATCCGGGTGCTCGTCGATGTCCCTATGGCGCGGCGGCAGCACCCACCGTCCGTCCTCCGTCCTGACCATGCCCTTGTTCTCCTCCTGGTACCACACGGGCGGCACCATGTGCTCATCGCGGAGGAAATCTGCCGACTTGTTCACCAGCGCGGGGTCTCTCCCGCGGAGCTGGAACCCCTCGCCGGAGCCACGGAAGCCATCGAGAAGGTGCAGGTGCGCCTCCAGGTTGTGGTAGCACGAGATGTCCATGGTCTCCTTGAGGAACGGCGACACCTTGTGGTCCAGCGCCAGAGGGACGCCCAGGTGCGTGTACACGCCGCCAGCGCCCAGCCAGTCCACCGCCCGCAGCACCGCCTCCGGGAACGCCGCCTCGTTGAAGAACACGCCGGGCACTTTGGGCACGCCGTCGTGCACGTTGACGACGCGCAGCGCCCGCACGCCGAGCTCCCGCTCGAACCGCTCCCGGAACCTGAGGTTTCCGACGCGCGGTCCCGCGAAGGAGAACACGCACACCGGCGCCTTCCTGCCGTCGTCCGGCGACGCGTTCGCGCCCGTCTCCGCGATGTCGAAGGCGTTGAGCATCGCCAGCGCGCTGCCCAGGCTGTGGCCGGTGACCGTCACGCTCACCTGCTCGCCCCTGCCGTGGTACAGCTCCACCTGCTTGCGCACCTCGGCGAGCGCCTGCTCCCGCGCCGAGTACCGGCAGAAACGGCAGGCCGCGTCCTTGCCCGTGTACAGCTCCGCGAACCCCATCTCCACCTTCACGTCGGGGTCCGGGCACGGGACGCCCATCTCGCTCAGCCGCTTCTGGTTGGCCGTCAGGTCGGCCACCCACTCGAGCCGGGTGATGGTGCCGCGCCACGACACGACGATGTCCCGGCGGCCGAGCCGCGCCGTCTCCTCGTCGGTCGACACGGCCACGTAGCCGATGAACGTGCCCATCTCGCTCCACAGCTTGTCGGCGGCGGCGGACTTGTGCTTCCGGTTCCGGCCCCCGAAGTTGGGGAGCTTGAGGTCGTTGCAGGTGGCGTAGAGGTAGCGGGTGACCTCGTAGCCGGCGCCGCCGAGGCCGGCGTCCTGGAAGAAGGTCTTGGCCGGGAACCTGCAGCTGCCGCAGTAAGGCGAGAAGCGGTCGTAGTCGAAGCTGTCGTAGCACGCCTGCGCGAACTCGCCGTAACGGATGAGCTCCCCGCAGAGCACGGCGTCGATGGGGTCCAGCAGGGCCTCCCAGTGGTCGTTGCCGTGGATCTCCCGCCACCGCGCCGCCAGTTGCCCGTCGTCGTCGGAGCGCCGGGACGTCTCCGCCGGCTGAGAGCTGCGGTCCACGTCTAGAGGGGCCGGGCGGTCGGTTGTGGCCACCGAGGCGACGACATGGCAAGAACGACGAGGACGGCGCTGCGACATGTTCAGCGCCGCGTTACCGGAGAAGAACCACCGGTGCCCTGTCGGAGGCCGCCGCTGTCCTTGGAAGAGGGTCAGCGACGGCCGACGGTCGCCGACGGGGAGGCTCATCGGGCTAGAAGAGATGCTGGATGCCATCATGATATCAGTGGCTGGAAGAGGGATCGATCAGCTGATGAAACGATGCTTGTTTGTTAGGAACGGGCTGTACGTGCAGCGAGCTAGCTGAGGCTTTGGGGCAGCGCTACAGTTTTCTTTGGTTGCTTTGGGGGGTTGTATGTGATTGTATCGGGGAGGAAAAGCAGGTCCGTATATATATGCGTCACTGACACTGCGTGCATGGGGTATTGGTATTGGGGTTGAGCGGTTGAGTTGAAGATCGGGGGAGGAAAACTTGCATGCATGCAAGGCGACGATGCGTGTCCGTCCGCCTGGACCACGTCTGGTCTGGGCTCTGAAGGAGTGAAAAGTAGTATGATATACACTACACACCACGCGTCACGACTTCACGACTGACAAGTCCAAGTCGCTGCGTTCCACGGTCGCCAGTATAGTACACACGAGCCTGACTAGCTCTCTGGATAGTGTGTACACGAGGTCCACTTTTAATTTCTTTGGATTGACGAATTCCCCCCGTCAGGTTTGGAGGTGGTCACACGGGGTAACCTGCTCGTTACTTTCCTGAGTACGGCCAAAGTGCAACGATGCTGCGTGCAGTTGCTAGCCTTGCTACTTGCACAGTTGTAGTTGCAGAAGTTGCTTCTCAAGTCACATGTGCACGCACGTCGCCTTTGCCAACTTATTCGGACCTGTCTGTTTGACCAATTTGCTATATTTTATACAGTCTTTCATTTTCAAGTTGTTTCGATTTTTTTTAGTTTACTGCATTTACTATGTATCTAGATATAGTGTATATTTTGATACATAACAAAAACTATATATCTAGATAAAAATCCAAAATGACTTATAACTTGAAATGGAGAGAGTATATAACAACTTATATGACTAAACTTTGCATCATAGAAATGACATTAGTGGATTATCATTAGCCAAAGATTTATGTAAATGAAACAAACGAAGGCTTTACTATGTATGGTACTCCCATTACACCTCGCGAGATAAAGAAATCGCACTCCTTGATTTTCAAATAATAATTGAAACAATTAAATAAATAAAATAATAAAAAAGAATAAAATAAATCCTTACAAAATCTTGGCATATCTATCCTCACGCGGGACCCAATTTCCTTTTTTCGTTCTCCTTGCAAACAGGCAACACGCACGGAGAGGCCCCATGCATGAAAGGGTGCCGCCGGCAATGGTGCCGTTGAGCCAAGTTACTGTGACACACCCACGATGCAATCATCACTTTTTTTTATGAAAAATGGACAAGTCATATTCATAAAAATATGTTACATTAATTACTTCAAAAAATAATTAGACCTTCCACGCATACCACTAACAAAGTTACATGCATATAATACAACTCAAATGCAACTATTACATTACGTACATACATTTTTTTAGGAAAAGTATTACGTACATCTTAACATGTCATGTTACATATTTATGGTTACAAATATGTAACTTTGTTCGCACGTATCAATTGATACCACAACATTATGCTATATAACATATCAACCTGTCATGTTACATTACATAAGTTAAAATGTATATGTTTGTCAATATAGTGCTAAATAAATAATTGTTCGACAATATGTACTCTCTCCATGCTAGTGTAATTCAAGTCATTTTGGACAAGCCTTGGTCAAACATTCGAAATATAAATCATGAAATAACTTTTAAGTTGTTGAGTTTGGAAAATGTGAAAACCATATGAATAGAATTTATCTTGAAAAGTAGTTTTATAGAAATATACATATATCACTTTCCCATAAACATTTTTATAAAAATTAAAAAGTCAAAGTTATGCTTTGGACACCGTGTCGCTGTCCAAAATAACTTGAATTACTAGCATAGAGGAAGTATACAACAATACAATGACATACATACTTTTTCAGATCGAAATTTATGGTCCAAATCAATGTGTTATTACTTGGGTTAGTTTTCTTTTTTCAGGCTAGTTGGGTCGGACGGACCAGATCTATCGTGTTTTTTAAAAAAAATTGTGTTAAATATAAAAGGATAAATACAAAGATATTTGTATATTAGTTCTAAAAAAAAATGTCACGTCATATCCCTGTCCACGTTACACTTTAGATCTCATCATGTTATATCATAAAGGAAATTTAGATCATGCATGTATATTAGATCTAATTAGAACTCATAGGAAGATATTTATCCTATTGTTTCTTCGGTGGTAAAATATGATAATTGACGTCCAAATCAATGGTCCAGATTTATTTAAATGTACCTAGCAATGTCTACCAATACACCATATGGCCCCGTTCGGCTTACCCTATATTCGGTTTGTTCGACTTTTTTTTTCAGCCGGAACAGTGTTTTTTCTCTCGCAACAATTCAGTCAGAATAGTGTTTTTCAGCCAGTTTCAACCAAAATTCTGCCAGCCGAACGGGACCAATCTGTAGATACAAGGAGTACTACACTACTTTTTCTCAAATATGCAAGAGAATTACGTATCATTGTATTATAAAGGGGGAAGAAAATGGATGTTTTCTCAAAAAAAAAAAGGATGTTGCCAGCTTCCTAGCATAGGTAGCCAAGATTTACATGAGTAACACACAACTGGACTTGGGGCTAAATGGCCTTCAGAGTGTCATTTGGTAGAAAGACAACTAAGGAGGTGTTTGGTCAGCTAGAAGCTTCTAAATTTAGTTTCATTTAGTCACTTTTTATCTAAACACTATGACTAAATGAAATTAAAAGGGTTTTAGTCATCTCTAATAACTCTGAAGTAACTAAATGAGACTAAACCATTTAGGAGGGCCTAAGTCACTGCCCCGCCTATATCCATTGATTGGACTCAGCCTTGATCATTGCTGGCAAACCTACAATGTTGTGGCGGAGCCTCTGAAACAACTCGCGTTGCGCTCTTTCCAAATTTAGTAGGACACGAGTGCGAAGAGTGTATCGACTATCGAAGCCCTTTCGCAGCTGGCCGCTCCAGGATGCTCGCAACCGCCTCCACCATCCTGAGATGCCATTTGCTGGTTGCCGAGGGTGATGAGGATGATTTCCCAAACCTGACGAGTGAAGGGGCAACTGTCCGTTGTCCAATTTGATCTATCGCTTGATCGCAAAGGTAGCATTGCACTCTAGTCTCGAGCCTGTGCCCCTGTCCGTTGTCCAATGCCTTCACCGGAACGCCAGCCATAGACGCGCAGCGAAGCCCAAACCTTCTACTCATTATTGTCTTCTGTAAAAGAATTCGCCGTTTCAAAAGAGTTCAATGAAGAATGCCATGTAAATGGAGCTTGGTCGCTTTGCATTCGTGTCTGGCTTGAACTCGACAGTACCCACTGCTCCATTGGCTCCACCATCCGTGATCCCACCTGTCAGTGGAGGGTGGTAGTGGCAGACACCAGAAGAGGCAGCAGACGACCTGACGGCTACTCCTCCTAGACGCCTAGCTAGACCTGCGCTGCCAAGGCAAGCCAACGGCCAAGGCAAGCCGCAAGCCAACACACACACGCTCGAATTCAAAATTCAACCATGGCCGGCGACGGAGACGAACACGACCTCGCCGCCCTCCTGGATCAGGTCACTCTGTCCTCCGTCTCCAACCTCGACCTTGCCTTAAAGCTCCAGCTCGCCGAGACCATCCAGGCCTCCCCGGAGTCGTCGGACGCCGCCTACGCCCTCGTGCTCCAGGCCGCCGACCTCGCGCGCACCGAGCTCGACCACCGCCACGCCCGGGCCTACCAAGCCAGCTCCGCCGCCTCCGTGCGCGTGGCCGGGCACGACGCCGTCTTCGCGCGGCAGCTCGCCGCCGTTCCGGAGGACCGCTGGGCCCACGATGCCGACTACTTCGAGCGGCCCCTGGACTCATCGGACTCGTCGCCACGCCCGCTCTTCAGTGTCTTGTTCAAGGGCATGGCGAGCAAGGATGTGGTGGGCCCACGGGACCGGGATCCCGGCGTCGCAGTGCTTCTTTGTTGAGTAGGATTCCTTTCTCAGTTCATAGTAGATTCAGTTTACGGTTCATGTTCGTTTTGCAAGGTAACTGAAAATATAGCGAGGGTGGATGGTGGTGAAATCTGTTGGTGAAGTTCATAAGGGTTTGTACAGCCCACAGACTGGGGCTGTCTGCAAGTTCTTGAATCTACAAGAAGTCGTCTATTTAACCATGCTATATGTAGCTATGATCAATAATAAATATTATTTTAGTGTACTATTGTATTGCTATTTGATACAACATGATTTTCCACCCACAAGCAACCAAAGATTACAAATATTCATACTATAATTATAAATGACATATATTCAACAGCTAGCATGTGTTCATTGAAGCTACCAGCGTGTGGTACTTCATGTATGGAAAGTTGGAAACGAATAAAAAAATATAAGAGAATTATGTATTTGGCACTAAAATAAATTGGTCTTTTTATATTTGGCAGTATAAAATTTGAACTTCTTTATCTAGCATTGAGTTGAAATTTTCTTCCGTAAATAGCACTGCCGTCCATTTAGACCAGTAACGGTGTCAAGTGGCTAGCAAAATGACATAAATGCCCTTGATTGTAGCAAAAGTCCATGGTGCTAAATAGGGAAAAAATAAATAGACAAGTTGTCAAATAAGAAAATCATAAATATACTTTGAACTAAAATGTGGATTTTTGATAATTGAAGACTGCAAATAAATAATTAATAAATTTTAAATTGGTAATAGCAGGTACAGATTATGCCCCTCACTCTTCCTTTCATCTCGGCCACATATCAAGGATGCATGGCTCAGGATGGCTGCTGGTTGAAATACGTAACTTATATTTTCAAGGTATTTATCTTTTAGTTTTCTAAAAGAAAAGGAGAGTATATGCCGTCATCATAACATCATGGCTCAAGAGCAGAGCACACCATGCATGGCTCGGCCGGCGTTTGACGTCGAGCGATTCAGCACCGGGCCGCGCGGCTACGAGCGCGCCCGAGTCGTGTCGCGCCATTTGGCATCGCTATCCTGCTCCACACCAGCGCAGGAGAGGCCGTGTTTTGCGCAGCACAGCCGCCGCTCGTCCCACGCCCGGAGCCACATGACCGGCGTCGCGTCGAGCTCCAGCGCCATCGCATCATCTCTGGACAGAGAAGCTGCTCAACGACCTCCTCCTCCTCGCCGAGACGCACGCTGCGCTGCGCATGAACGGTTGTGGCGCATCCAGGCTTGGCGCGGATCTTGCAGGTGATTATGCAGGAACTTCTCGATCGCTCCCTTATGCCCGAGGAGCCGCGCGCCCCGTTTCGGGCGCCGGCAGGAGATGCCGCCCCGCGGCCTGTTCGCGACGACGAGCCAGGTGGGTTGGCCGGAGCACCGGCGGGCGAGCTCGCCCCATCGCGTCCCCCGCGTCGTGGCCTGACACTAGCATCGGCGGGCGAGACCGCCTCGCCGCGCCCCCGCGCTGCGAGCTGGGGCCAGCGCTGGCGGGCGAGGAACTCCCAGCACGTCCCCCGCGCCTCGATCTGCCGATTCCGACGCAAGAGGCCGCCGCACCTCCACGAGCTCCTGGGCAGGAGACGAGCCGCCGGCCGCGTGCGAGTATAGAGGGGCATTTTGGTACTTCCAAAAGAAACATGACAGGGCCAATGCAGTCAACTTACGGATGGTTGCATTAAATGGACGGTAGTACTATTTACAGAAGAAAATTTTAACTCGATGCCAAATAAGAAAGTTCAAAATTTTTAGTGCTAAATAAAGAAGACTGATTTGTTCCAGTGCCAAATACATAATTCTCTCAAAGAATATTCACTACTTCAGAGACTTATTCATACTAAATCAACCAACAATACTTTCTTATAAGCCAAACAAGCTCAAGCGAACAGGCCCTGAAAATTGCACACTGACATTCAGTTTTCAGATAAACTAAGTTTTCAGACACCCATAGTTCAATAACCCACCATCTTCGCTTTGTATGCTTCCTGGTGGTGCGGTGCACCATTCAGTCTACCATTCAGGGATGGATATGCCGCCGCCGCAACAGCTCTGACCAACGGAGATGGGCAGCAGCAGCGCCATTGCCGTGACCAAATGGGTTGCGTGCTGCCCCCTAGCCATTGCCGCGGCCAGCGGTGATGCCCGCCGCCGCTGCCATTCCCGAGGCCTTCCTAACCGCCGCGTCGTTGGGTACCGCCGCAGCGCTCGCCGTCGTCGATGTGTTCTATCGACGGACGCGCAGGAAGGATTTTGGCGCGAGGAAAGGGAAATCCAGCGCGCCACATCTGGATCCCGCGCGCTTGGCTTGGAGACAACACGCCCGTACAGTGCGTCTCTCGACCGGCGACGAGGCCTGGGAGCACGAGCCGAGAACGTCGCCTCGCGAGACGACGGGCTCCCTCTCTCCTCATTCACTTCGGGACGGTGGGGTGTTTTTCGCAAAAAGAACATCATACAGACGGGGCATACCGCCGCGCTGTACGTGCCCTAATGTTTTGCTACTGTAAGGTGTTAGTGCTGCATTTATGAACTGCATTTATATACACCAGCAAAATATTTACCTTCCCATTTAATGTGTATAGTATAACATTATTCACAGCTACGATATTTCAGGCAACTAACGCATCAAAGCAAAGAAACTCGCACTCCTAGCTACAATGAAGAAAGCACCTTAGGATGAACTAAATCAATATTGTGTGTTCTGTCATACCCTGTTCTATCTCTTATTCTCTTATAATGAGAATGATACGTAGCATAACTATGCTAGGAATCCCAGTTCTGAATTTAATACTGGACTGGACCATGTAGCCATTTGTTGTTCCCTCTGGATCTCCGGCACGGTAGAGCCGACCACTCACCAGCGCTGTCGATTATGCACTATCGTTGTCGAGCACACACTATGGATAGAGGTACAAGAAAGGAAGGAGAACAGAACACACACATAGCACAAGCACCAGCGTTGGCCGGAACTCTGCAGAGGAGATGGCAAAACTGAACTCGCTCTCTTTACTGAGTTGCAGTGGTAAACTATATATACAACTCTACTCATCTAATCCTAGTACACAGACATGTCAGGCCATCATGCTGCTACAGTGACGAGATGTGACGGCAGGACTAACTTTGACGCCTGCCCTTGCTGTGGCTACAGTACGACAGGTGAGCTGTTCGGCGTCTGCCCTGCTGTGGCTACAGTATCACAGCAGGGAGCCTTTTCGACGACGCCTTCCCCTACCATGCTTTCACACTAGGGAGCAGCAGATTACTTAATAATTCTTCTCTTAATCCTGCTGCTAACCCTAAAACCCCCTCCATGCTGTTCATTTTCTTCAGCTCCGTGAGTCAAAGACAGTCGAGCGGCTTGGTGAGGACGTCCGTGAGTTGCCAACTAGTTTCGACGAACTCGATGACGATCTGCCCTTCATCGACACAGTCCGTGAGGAAGTAGAACTTAACGTCGATGTGCTTGCTCCGGTCGTGGAGAACCGGATTCTTCGCAAGGGCGATGGTGGGCTAGTTGTCCACCATCAGTGCTGATGGGTGAGCTTTCACACCGGTTAGCTCGCCCAGCAGCCGGCGTAGCCACACAGCTTGGCACACCGCTGTGGCCGCCGCCACGTACTCTGCCTCGCACGTGGATAGCGCCACCACCTTCTGTTTCAGCGACAGCCATGAGATTGGAGCCAACCCAAGGAAGACGAGCACGCTAGAGGTGCTCCGCCGTCCGTTGATGTCCTCTACCATGTCTGCATCGCTGAACACAGTGAACTGCAGCCTACTCCCACCAATCTTGGGGAAGACGATCCCCTGATCCACCGTCCCCTTGACGTAGCGCAGCAACCGCTTTACCATAGCCCAGTGATCCTCTCTGGGATCCTCCATAAAGCGACTGACGTAGCCCACAGCGAACGCAATATTCGGCCTCGTGTAGACTAGGTAGCGTAGACCACCGATGATGCTCCGGTAGAGTGTTGCATCTACCTTCACTACGGTACTGGCCTTCGTCAGCTTCAGTCGTTCCTCCATCAGAGTCACGCATGGCTTGCACTCAGTCATGCCGCTCCGCTCGAGCGTCTCCTTCCCCTGTCTCACCTCGATGCCGAGGTAGAAGGAGAGCGCGTCGAGATCGCTTATTCGAAAATGAGCTGCCATCTCACGCTTGAAGATGTCGATGTCCTCCGCATGCGCGCCGGTGACGATCAAGTCATCCACATACACGTCGACGATGAGCTCCTCCTTCCCCTGTCGCCATGTGTAGAGCGCGTGCTCGGTTGTGCACCATGTGAACCCAAGCTCGCCCAACGTGGAGTCAAGCTTGGTGTTCCACGCTCGCGGGGCCTGCCATAGCTCGTAGAGCGCCTTGTGCAGTCGGAGCACCCTGTGCTCTGCTCCCTTGATGGCGAAACCCGGAGGTTGTCTGACGAAGACCATCTCCGCCAGCTCATCGTTGAGGAAGGCCAATTTTACATCCAGGTGATGGACGCGCGTAGTCCTTTGCTGTTGCCAAAGCTAGTAGCAGTCGGACAGACTCCATGCACTCTACCGGTGCAAAGACTTCCTCAAAGTCGATGCACTCGTGCTGGACAAAGCCTCAGGCAACGAGGCACGCCTTGTGCTTGACAATGGCGCCGCGCTCATCCCGCTTGACCTTGTACACCCACTTCAGGCCGATCAGACGACATCTTGGAGGTGGATCGACAAGCTCCCAAGTCTCGTTTTCCTCGATCGCTTTCATCTCCTCTAGCTTCGCCCGTCACCAGTATGCATCTCGCTCGGCTAGCACGAACATGGGTGGTTCCTCTGCACTGATGAGAAACCGCTTTGGGTCATTAAGCAGCCTACCCGCTAGGCCTGAGGGCCCTGTGCCGCCGACGATGTCGTCTAGCCCGTGGAACCGCACCTCCTCACCGTCGTGGAAGGCATCCACGAACTTAGTGTTGTCACTTGGAGGTGAGGCGAACTCGATCGACGTCAATGGAGTTCTCTGTTCCGCCAGAGTGATCGGCACAGCACCTGGAGTGCTTGGCACCCCAGATGCAGTGCTCAGCACTACCCTTGGACCACTCGTCACCACTCCTAGAGTGGTTGGCACTACTGCAGGAGTGCTCGGCACTAGTCTCGAAGTGGTCGGCACCACTGCAAGACTTCTTGGCTCTACTATGGGAGTGATCGGCACCCGTCCAGTAGTGCTCGACAGCATTGCAGGACCACTTGGCACTAACCCTGGAGTGCTCAACATCTCTCCCGGAGTGCTCGGCACCTCCCTAGGAGTGCTCGGCTCTGTTTCTAGAGTGGTCGTCGCCACTCCAGCATCTCCACCACCGTGGATGACCAAGTGTTCGACGACGAAGGTGCTGGTGAAGTCGCTAGCTTCCCCCATGCTTAGATTGTTCTAGTCCTAGGCCGCCTTCTCGTCGAACATGACGTCGCGCGAGACAGCCACCTTGCCGCCGCGTGGGTCGTAGAGCCGGTATGCCTTGGTACCTTCCGCGTAGCCTAGGAACAACATCGGCGTGCTCCTGTCCTCTAGCTTGGTGAGGACCGGCTTTGTCTTCCTGATGTGGCCGATGTAGCTGAATGTCCGTAGAAAGGACACGCTCGGCTTGCGTCCACACCAAGATTCGAACGACGTCTTGCCCTTTAGGGCCTTTGTCGGCGCGAGGTTGAGGATGAACACCGCTGTGGTCACCACCTCACCCTAGAACCTTGCCGGCATGCTCTTGGCCTTCATCATGAATCGAGCCATGCCGACCACCGTCTGGTTCCGCCGCTCCACCACGCCATTTTGCTGTGGCGAGTACGGTGCGGCGTGGTGTCACACCACACCCTGATCCGCGTAGTACGTAGCGAACTCCACCGAAGTGAATTCGCCGTCACGATCAGTCCTCAGCACGCGTAGCTTCTTGCCGCTCCCCGCCTCCGCGTGCGCCTTGAACTTCTTGATTGCCACTGCCGCCTCGTCCTTGCTCGTCAGGAGTTACAGCCACATATAGCGACTGTAATCATCCACGAGCAGGAGGAAGTAACGCCGACCACCATTTGTAGCTAGCGTGATTGGCCCGCAGAGATCGCCGTGGACTAGCTTGAGACCGTCCATCACGTGATACTTGGCTGCCTTTGGGAATGGCAGCCTCCACTGCTTCTCGGCCAGGCAGCTGTCACACAGCTTTCCTTCGTGCTCGATGTGGGGCAGCCCTCTGACCATCTTCTCCAGCCGACCAAGCGCGTCGAAGCTGAGATAACCGAACTGGGTATGCCACAGCCATGACTCCTCGGTGTACCATGCTGCCCGGCACACCGGCTGCTCCACCTTCAAGTCGAGCAGGTACAGCCAATTTCGGGACCTCTTCACCTTGGCAAGAAGGCGTTGCTCCCGGTCCTTGATCCTAAGGACGCCGTCCTTGATCAGTACCTCACTGCCGCGCTCATCCAGCTGGCCAATGCTGTTGATGCTGGAACGCAGCTGCGGGATGTAATATACATCCGTTAGCGCACGGTGCTCGCCGTTCTAGCACCTGAAGATGATGGTGTCGCGTCCTCGGATCGCCACCCTTGAGCCGTCACCAAACTTCACCGTGCCGGTCACGTTGTCATCGAGCTCAGAGAAGGCTGCCTTGGAGCCCGTCATGTGGTTGCTGGCACCGGAGTCTAGCTACCACCGCTGCTCTAGCTCGCCGCCCACATGTCTGAGGTGGACTTAGGCGCGTGGTTCGTCGAGGTAGACATCTTTCAGAGCCTTCCCAGACCCTTTCACCGCCATCACCTCCCCCTTCTTCTTGGCCTCAACGTCGTGCAGTGCACAGAACGTCGCCATCAGGAGAGTGGCCTCATCATCATCTTTAGCCTACGCCAGATTAGCCTCAGCCTTCTTCTCCTGCTTGCGATTTGGACACTCCCTTGCCTAATGGCCCGTCTTCCCGCAGGCCGGCAGACGTTGGGGTTGACCTTCTTCTTCTCCGAAGAAGCCTTACTGCGGCGCTTGCCATCACCACCGCGGCTGGAGGAGGTTACCCCAGAGTTCCTTTGGGCAGCCCACTCCTCCTCTGTCAACAGCAGCTTGCTGCCATCCTTCATTGCTGTGGCCTGCTCCATGCGTTCGTCCACCGCCCACAGACGGCCAGTCACATCCTCAATAGTAAGGATGGATAGGTCCAGCCTCGTCTCTATGGAGAGAACGATCTGAATGTACTTCGTCGGTACGGAGTGGAGGTACTTGGAGACCGCCTCTTCTTCGTCGATGGTGACGCCGTGGCTCCTCAGCTTGCTAATGAGCGTCTGCAGGTGGAGGGAGAAGTCCTCCACCGATTCACCATCCTTGAGCTTGAGATTGGCATACTCCTGCTTCAGCAGCTGGGCCGTCGCCTTCTTTGCGCGGTCGGAACCGACGCGCATCGCCGCAATGGCCTCCCACGCCTCCTTAGCAGAGCTCTTTGCCCTCAACGGCTCCCTATACTCCGCTGGCACGGCAGCGAGGATAGCCTCCAACGCTGATATGCCGTCTTCTTCGTTGTTGGTGCCCTTGTCAACAGCATTCCAAAACCGTCGGGCTCTGAGCTTGACCTTCATGGTCACCGCCCATTCGCTATAGTTGGTGCGAGTAAGCGTCGGCCAACTGGTGCCACTGATCTCCCGTACCGTGCGCACAACGACCTCATGTCGTGGTTGGGCAGCCACAGCAGCGCCGCTGCTGTCGCTCATCTCCAAACCGTCTGTCGTCGCCAGCGGTTAGTCCGTCGACGGCGCTTGTACGGCTCTGATACCACTTGTTATCCCCTCTGGATCTCCGGCACAGGGGAGCCGACCATTCACCAGCGTTGCCGAGCACGCACTATCGTTGCCGAGCACACACTATGGATAGAGGTAGAAGAAGGGAGGGAGAACAGAGCACACACATAGCACAAGCACCCGCGTTGGCCGGAGCTCTACAGAGGTGATGGCAAAACTGAACTCGCTGTCTTTACTGAGTTACAGTGGCAAACTATATATACAACTCTACCCATATAATCCTAGTACACAGACATGTTAGGCCATCATGCTGCTATAGTAACTAGATGTGATAGCAGGGCTAACTTTGACGCTTGCCCCCACTATGGCTACAGTACGGCAGGTGAGCTGTTCGTCGCCTGCCCCTGCTGTGGCTACAGTACAACAGCAGAGAGCCTTTTCGACGTCGCCTTTCCCTGCCGTGCTTTCACACTAGGGAGCAGCAGATTACTTACACCATTCTTACTTCCATCACAAATACCTGGTGTATGGTTTGTATGTCTTAAGGCTTGTCTTTGTCAAAATATATTCCCGTATGTGCTCGTTGCAAATAGGTACTTAACCTTTTTTTTTTTAACGCTATGAGGTTGCAGGTGCTTGGAATTTGGTATGTAAAACAGAAGAAGGTTGCAGATATATATGGTCGATCAGGTTGTCTCAATTCTGGTGGAGTTCGAGCAGTGTGAAATATCACTGGTTCGACGAAGTGAAGTTGGCTATGTGTTAAAACTAGCAAGAGATTCCATAGTTGCTCAGATCGCTAAAGCTCTTGCCATCGATACTAGCAAGGGTAAAAGAGAGACCTGCACCATTTGCTTGGAAGACACTGATGTCTCTAAAATCCACACGGTTGAAGGTTGTGCGCATCGCTTTTGCTTCTCCTGCATGAAGGAGCATGTGAGTCAAGCTTCTCCATGGGACGCTCCCAGCCTGTCCACAGGATGGTTGCACTACCAAGCTAAGTGTTGAAGGTTCAAAGATATTCCTATCATCGCAACTGTTACAGATCATGGTGGAAGTGGAACGGATCAGGGAAGGGCAGATCCCTCCAACTGAAAAGATTTATTGCCCTTATCCCAAGTGTTCAGCCTTAATGTCCTTGAGTGAGCTGATACATCCAGCGCAACAATCCTGCTCAAAGTACACAGTTGCTGATGCAGTCACATTGAGGAGGTGTGTGAAATGCAGAGGCTTCTTTTGCGTCAGATGAAAGGTACCATGGCATAGCGCTTGTCTGCTCCCTCTGCCTTCTACTCTCTTCTCTGTTCTCTTATATTTTGTTTTGGTGGTTTTGTTTATTATATTTCAGTAGGGATCAGCCTCTGATCCCTACTGTTTCCTCAAAAAAAGGTACCATGGCATGATAGGATGAGTTGCTACAGCTATAAGAGGAGGTACCCTGGTCGTCCAGAAGATGTGAAGTTGCAGAATCTAGCTCAGCAGAAGCTGTGGCGCCAATGTGTGAAATGCAAGCACATGATCGAAATCGAACTTGCAGAGGCTTGCTATCACATGACCTGCGTGTAAGGCCCATTCTCTTCAATCTTTGCATATTGTCGTAATTTTTTCTTTTTTGAGGAAAACAGGAGAGGCAAGCCTCTATTGAGGCATATTGTCATAATTGTTGTAAAAGAAAAGAAAAATCTTTACTGATATGTGTTGTGAAGTTCCCTACCGACCCACACATTATGTCAGAAATACTCAAAAGCTGGTAACGTTAAAGCCTTGGCTGTATCTCTGATTCTCTGTTATTGCTTGTTACAGGTGCGGCTATGAGTTCTGCTACACATGTGGGAAAGAATGGAAGGAGAAGAAAGCAACCTGCTCCTGCCCACTGTGGGAAGAGCGCAATATAATTGATGATGACAGTGAGGATGACTACTACGGTGCAGAGGACGATGGCTACTACGATGAGGACTACAATGACTACTACGGTGAAGACTACGATGACTACTATGGTGAAGACGTCGATGACGATGGTAGGCATTTGGTATAATTGGGTTTACTGGCATTACGAAAATGGAGGGCCCGGTCGACCGCAGCAACTACTGAGGTCAACTTCCAGAAATTTCACCCGATTGTTTTTGTAATTGCAGCCTAGTCCAGTAGACAGTAGGGTTTCTAAACTCAATATTTGCTTTTAGAGTAAATTACACGGCCGGTCCTTAAAGTATTCGGCGGTTCTCATTTGGGTCCTCAAACTATGAAATCGCACGTTTGGCTACCTAATGTATTTAAGTGATCTCATCCAGGTCCAAAATAGACGCGAGGAGGATTAGAAGCTGACGTGGTCATCCACGTGGACATGATTTGAACAGAAAACACCTGAGACATGCAACGTCCCCATCGGGGTCCCTGGCAGTGCTCGTCGGGCGAGCACGCGATCACGTTCACCGCGAGGGTGACGAGCATGTGCTCCTAGACGTGGCGAGGCACGTTCACCGGGTGCTCCTCGCTGGCGAGCGACCGTAGGCACGACGTGTACGCGTCCGCCACCGCGCTGTCGTTGATGGCCGGCAGGACGGGGAACTCCGGGTCCGGTGCCGCCCCACCGGAGGATGCCGCTGCGTCGTCGGCGTACTCCAGCACGGCAGTGCCGGTGCTGTTGTTGAAGATGACGAACGGGTTGTTCGGCAACAGCGGCCGCGCGGCCATGTAGTACCGGGCATTCAGCAGCCCACGCGAGGCGCGGTCGGCCGTGAGCAGAGCGGTCACCGTCTGCCCCGGCGCGATGAAGATGTAGTCAGCGGCAATCTTCTTTGCACGCTCACGCCTACACGGGGGCAAATCTGCCCTGGGCCCACAGATCTGAGGAAGGAGCAGAGGGAAGCTCTCCCATGTGCCGCAAGCTTTTTCACTTTTTGCTTCTTGACGAAGACCAATGGTGGCGGCTTGCTGTGTTGAAGCAGGGTGGTTTGTGCGCATCTTCCTTGTACGCCTCACGCATGGCAGGCGGCGACGTGTGCAGGATGGTCGGCGGTGGCCAGCTATGCCGGAGCAGCGGCTAGTGCGCGGCGGCATGCAGTGGTGCGGCTTATGCAGGACGGCCGGTGGCAACTCGCGCGTGGAGGCCAACTATGCTGGAGCAGGGCGTCTGAGCATAGGCTTGCAGGGCGGCCGGTGGCGACTCGAGAGCGGCGGTCAGCTAGTCGGAGCAAGGCGTCCCAGCAGCGTTTTGCGCGCGGCGTCCCAACGGTGGCTCAAGCTTGGTTTTTCAAGCACGCCGCACCAGATCTGTGTTTCGGTGGTCGCCGTCGTTCGCTCGTGCACGTAGCACTCCTTGATTTATGTCTCGGTATGTTCTATTCGACTCGGTCTATATGTCCACGATGGTTTTGATTTGGTGGGATGTTTTTTTTCCTTTGGTTTGATTTGGACTTGGATTAGATTGGCGGGGTCGGATTTGAACGGTTGTAGGAGTCCGATTTGGAAGAGGAGTTTTTTCTTCCCGTTTGTGTTGCGTCCGAAGCCATTTTTTACCCGATCATCATCCTTATAAATAGCCGGACCAAAAAAATCCAGACAAAAAAATCAGCGGAAATTTTGCCTCTTTATTAATAGGTATAGATTACACATTTCTAACATGCCCTTAGATATTTTAGCTGGACCACTTAACCTAGGGACAAAATGATCCAACTCAAGATCTATCCATCCGATGGCTATGGGCTCTTCACGACTTTGCTTCACCTCGATGCAAGCTTCGCGATGACGTCACGTGCCCCTACTGTTCCCACCGGGACTCCAACCGGGTTTTGAAGTCAAAACCCTAGAAATCGACCTGCTGGTTTTGAGACCCAAACCACCAAACCCCCTTGAGAAGCGTATCCGCTACGCCTCCTCCATAATTTTGACAAGTGTCACCGTCGTCCTCGATTGCCCGATCACCAAGTCTTCCAGCGTCTCCGCTTCACTTGGTCAACCGCCATCTTAACTTGGTCAACGTGGTCTACTCCTCCGCATATACTCTTGCTTGTTGATGTCCCTAAGTATCAGACACTCGTAGTCAGTCTTTTGGCTATCTTAGTCCCTCGGTCTAAGCCTCATGTCCGTCCTTTACCGCTTCTGGTCTATCGGCATTACACGTCTCTACTTGGCTTTCTCTATGTCCGTCGACCATCTCTGTACTCCACACCTATACACTAACACAGCTAAGAGACATGTTGCACACACTCACGCACCAAACGGCAGAGTTGTTGTTCATCATCGAGAGGGAGGGTTCAAGAATTCACGCCGTGAGAACAAAACATTAGATAAGAGCTAAACAAAAGCTGACGAATTGCCTCTCCACAACTTGCTACGGAAGATCGCATCCTTGTGCCTTCCGTCAGCAGTTTTCAGCGGAGCGTATGAGCCGAACATTCTGACCCAGCACAACGCCTCGGAGACCTTGCCCTTGGGCCTTGGGGTCGACCCGGCACTCCACGCCGTCGGTGTGCTTGCAGATCGGGCAGCGAACACGGTGCCCAGTTTCTTCTGCCCCCTTCACCTTGGGGCTCGGGCGCCGTCGCACTCGTCGCCCAGACGGATTCCGGGTTCGCGTCGTGAAGGCCTGAGGATCTGAGCTTGCAAGCAGGAGGTGAGATGTGTTGCCGGACAGGAGAAAGCAATGACCTGAACTGCACTGTTAGCCATCTTTCTTCCGAACAGAATGTGCAGAGCTTGTGGTTATATGATCGCTTCGTGTTCGTGCACTGCACCATGCATGCCGCCACTGCCACATGTCACCGGAAAGCGAACAATCAACTGTCCAGTATGGAAAGCTACCTAGCCACGCAAAGGCTTGGGAAGGCCTCACAACTCAACTAATGACTGAACCAGGTAAAAAGAAGAGAATGTAAACGGCAGTACAGCGTGCAAACTCCTTTTTCGGGTGAGAAAAAACAACATGCAAAACCGGTCGAACTTGTACTTGATGGAAGCAGCAGATAATCAAGAAAATAATGCATGTAACCATATATTCGGGAACATTTCACAGTTCAACAGTAGACATAATATAAGTTCAGTAAAATGGTGCTCAGTTTTCATGTTTGGCTGAACAGTAAGTTCAGTAGATTGGGAGCATCCCAACAGTTCAACACCTAAGAAAGCAGCTGTTGACAACTGGGTTGCCCAACATTAACTGTCAACTTCTTCATCTCAAAAGAATAAGTAAAATGTAACAGGAAATGCACTGCCCACATGACCTTTCTGAACATAATGTTCCATCAATTTGATGAAAAAGTATCAGGGAGCTTCAGCAAACAAATGATACAGCCATGATTTTTATTCAGGTCATGACTGAAAGCTAGGATCAGAAAAGACACTGAAAAATCAGGTGTGTCAGGATTCATGAGGAAATATAGAGTAAACCACCAGCATGTGTTCCTGTTATCACACAATATGGTATCTACAACCAATGCCACTGCACAAAATCATTCAAGCACCAACTCCATCAAAACAATACCAGAGATGAAGATGGTAACTAGATCAGTTCCTGAGTATTGCAACTGAACTGAAAGGTCAAAATAAACTGCTTCCTGTCAGGACAATGCCTCCAATTAAACTACCAGAAACCAGAAGAATTGCTGAGTTCTCTGAAACTATATGAACCAAGAAACTACGGCCTATTCTCAAGTAGTTGTATCCGAGAGACCAATCCCGAAGTTGCTGTCAGCAGTCCTGCTCTCATATGCCTCTAGGGTGCGGGTGGGGGTGCGGAAGTGGAAGCAGAAGCGGGTGGGGCTTCAGGTGCGGATGCGGGTTCAGGTTCAGGTGCATCCACGTTTGGGTGTCGCAACCTCATAGCAGCTGAATTTGCAACCGGCAAGTGAAAACAATGTGTCAGTTGAAAGCATGTAATGGTTGATCCAACTATTGCAGCAGTTCAATAATCTAAAACAGTTCTGGGAATAACGAAAAAGGACAATCAGTAGAAAGGTCAACTCTTGGCTGACTACTGAAAACAACTGAATATTTTAAACTGATTGTTGCTTATCTACAACAAGTTTCAGGGTTTTGCTAACTGAACAAAGCTGCCATTTCATCAAGCACAAGATGGTAAGTAAGTTCCCAAGAAGAGTACTGAATATATGTGCATATGAACTACCATCATCAATATGATAATATGATCTATAAACATTGGACATACAGACCACCGAGGGAACTGAAGAGTTTTCACCTGGTGAACTGATGGGGAGGACGATGATGTTCAAAGGCTCTTGGCTGCGAGGCAGGTCGACGACCAGAGGGGTCAGCCTCCCAAAGACGCTGGCGTACACACACAGCATGATTGCGGACATGTCCTCGTCCACTTTGATCGCCATCTGGTTCGTCAGGTTTAACACGGACCGCCCTAGGAACCTGAATGCCCCCATGCGGAGGAATTTCCCATCATTGCCCGCCAGAAAGTACCGGATCTGCCGCTCCTGACCAGTGCGGCCTCCCAGGTCCTATGGCAACAGAAGACACAAGTATCTGAATACACATCGTGACGAGAACAAAATGTTTAGACCTTGACTGATAACTCAAATCATTCAAGTATACAAGAACGCAAGAGTTTATTTAATACTCAGTAACTAGGAACCCATGGTCTCTACACAACTTGATCCTTTGCAGATTGACGAATGACAGACAGAATTTTATAAATCTCGGCTAAATTGGCTGATCCCTAAAGCGAACCGAATGCAGTGGAGCAAGAATTCAATAACAAATGCAGGATTCGGCCAGGCTAAATGTAGTAAGGATTGCACCATGCAGTAGCCAAGATTCAGCAGTTTTTAGATAGAATTTACGAAAAGAAAAACAAGAAGAAACAACCAGGATCGTTACTCCAAGTAAGCCGTTGATAGAATCGACAGGTTCCAAGAATCGTGTTCCGTCCAAATCAACGAACGAGAGGAGTGCAAGGAGAAGGGACAATGGACTCACCGTAGTCGGAGCAGGAAGGGTAGGCGGCGCAGGCCTCGGGGGGATGTGCTCGACCGTCCAATGCATCATCGTGCTCTCGTTGCCGTCGTTGCCATCGACGGGGGCGACGGTGACGCCGGTGTTCCAGCGGCGGTACCTGCCGTTGGCGCGGAGGTAGAGCTCTGCGTCCCGCCAGTGGTACAGGAGGACGTAGTCGCCGCCGCCATCCCCCGCCGTGACGGCCTGGGCCCTCCACCTTATGTTGACCTGCATCGGCTCGCTGTAGTCGCGCTGGACGGCGCTCACGGCGGCGCGGCCGCGGTGGCCGTCCGGCTGCGCCACGGGCGGCGAGGGCCCGAGGTAGCGGCCGTAGGCGGCGGAGCGGAGGAGGACGAAGGCGATGCCGTGGCGCACGATCAGGTGCACCTGCCACGCCGCGTTCACCGTCGCGCGGCGCGCGCTCAGGGAGACGCCGGACCCGTCCTCGTCGGCGTAGAGGTACGTGCGCCGCACGCGGTTCCGCAGCCACACGTGCGTCCCGTCGGGGAAGCGGTCCATCGCGGCCGCGGGTGGTGGTGTCTTGGTGGTGCGGCGGCGGTGGGCGAGTGGGAGAGCCGGAGAGGGAACAGCAGTGGAGCAGGTGATTTTTTTGGTTTTCGCAACGGTTAGCCTGGGCGCCGAGCCGCCGAGGTTTTGAAGGCAAGCGCAGGTCGGTTGCGGCTTCGCCTGCCAACTGGCAGGTGGGCCCTAGCGGGCCCAGATACGAGGCGGGCCGCGGGCCGGCCAGAACTCCAGAGGATGGCAAGTGGGGACATCTATGGTGGACACCGAGGCAAACACGCTGGTGTGCACGACTTGGCGAGTGTTCGGGGTCGGAAGGTAGGGGCATTCAGTCGAACAGGTGATGTTCACAGGAGCTGCACCGTGAAGAATCAAAGGGGCCATCGTTAAATCCTCTTTGTGCATTTCGTGTCAAGATCACTACTACTTTGGTTCAGAAGTCCAAGTTCTGTTGGCCGGAGTGGCTTTTGTCGAGTTCTTGCTCCTCTTCATTTGGTTCGCTTTAGGCTGCGTTCCGTTGTTACGGAACGATGACGGGAACGATTCCACCAGGAATACTAAGCTAATTTTATATAGACTTTGATGAGGTGGAATGAATCGTGGGCAGGAATGAGGCTAAACGAACGAGCCCTCAGGGAGTAGTTCTTGACTAGGTTCCCATTTTGTAGCTAACATCCAAAACTTGCAATCCATCTTGAGAAATGTCCTTAATAATGTCGGCTTAGCAATTATGGTTGCTTTATGTCTGCCATTCGGCAAACTGCATTAGCCCGTACGTGGTCTTCTGAAATCATGGGGTTCTTACTTCTTAGTTGAGTGCACTGTACGGTTCTTGTTTTTACCAGATCCTGCAACATCACAATTACTCAACTAGGATTGGTTATCTAGGTCTGAACATTTTGTTCTCATTGCGACACGTGTTGTCTGCTTGTTTTGGTTCCTAACAACCAGTGTTCCATTAGCCACAGCGTCTCACTTTTGTGGTGCTGTGGCGGACGATCGTATACATGCGGGCAGGCCGTTCTTCAGGAGAAGCTACGAATTCTACGGCAGGTCCTTGTTCCATCTGAGGGCCGACCTGGGCACCTGGCGAGGCAGCTGAACTAATGGATCCACCGCATCACGCTGTGCGTGCGCGCCAGCTCCCAAGGGCGGCTGACCCTTTTGGTCATGGACCTGCCTTCCAATCGGCACGCCATGGAGATCATTGTCCTCACCACCATGTCACCAGGTTTTCTCAGCACTCTGCGAAGCACTTGCTTGTTATGTGATTCACATCTCATGATTGGTGTTCAGTTGATCAAACGATGCTAGTATCCACACTAGCTTTAATACTTTTAGTGTATACCATTGCTCATATGCTCACTCCTTTTCCTGTTCTGTAGTTTTGAGTTAGTTGTGAGGGATCAGTAAACTTGTTGCTGCAAGTCAGTTGTTTAATAGATCTGATGACACTGGAACTGGAACTTGCCTACTTTGTGCTGTATCTGAGATGTTCAGAGACTCTATGTAGTTTTAATTTATATTCTCTGAATTATAATACACTCTTCTTGGGTTTTAGGGTTCTCATTTTGGTCACGTGGATGGTGTGCTGACATGTGTTTGAGAAAAATAAGTATAGCTTGTTTAGTCATACTGATGGAAATAATTTCAGGCTCTATTGAATTTACTCTTTTATTGCTTCTCTTGGGATTTCAGTCTTTTCTCCGAAATATAGGAATTATTGGATTCCCTTATGCTGATCCATCTTGTATTGTTACTGAATCTTAACTGTTCATTTCAGAAAATTCAATTGTGGCATTTCCATTCAGTGTCCAGAAATTTCAGTTTTTCCTTCTCAACCAATAAGCAGTATGCTGATATTGTTACTGCATGCCAACCAATTTTAATTGCAGTTCTGTATTTTAGAACTTTGCTGTAAGAGATCATAGTATTATTTATACTGATGGGATTAGAAAATGTAGCTTGTCTATTGTGTACTATAGAGACTCTGAAGTATAGTTTTGAACAAATAATTGCTGCATGCTCAGAGACTCACTATTTGGGTTCTTTGTGGGTGCACATACATCGGTTTGAAAAAATGGTATTGTTTGGTTAGGAGCTAGGGCTAATATGAAACAAGCAATAGATAAGTTTAGGGACATTGATAGACACAAATTCAGAGTTTGTCGTTATTTACAGATTCTCTTGGGATCTCAGTCTTTATCGCAGATTGTAATAGTATATACCAAATACAACAATTATTTGATTCATTAACCACCTCGTAACTTCAGGAAATTCAGTTGTGCCAATACTTTGATTCACTGTTTAGAAATTTCAGTTTCTTCACTTGTCACTCGATGCCTTATTTAGAATTATATGTCACCATTTTAACATTTTCCCTTGTGATTCAAGGCCTCCACTTACACGCTGATTGGTGATGGGCGTCAGGCACTGTTCTGGGAAGATAAGTGGATGCACGGTGAATCCGTCCCAGACATTGCTCCATGCTTATGTCAGTTCGTGCCTCCGAGAACGCGCAGAAGACAGACCGTGCAACAGGGTCTGCTCAACAGGTCCTAGGTGCGGTCGATCTCTGGAGTATCAATGCAAGCTATCCATGAGTACCTGGAACTGTGGGATACGCTGCAAGACATACAGCTCAATGATCAACCAGACCAAACCGTTTGGCGTTGGGCCAACGATGGAACTTACTCGGTGAATGTGGTGCTGCAGCTAGTCAAGGCCGAGGCTGATCGGTGGATTGAGGCCGGCGCATAGGGGCTTGAAGCGTTCTCGCCTGTAGCTAGGATGGTCACCCTTGAATGTTGTTGGTTTCAGAATGTAGCGCTTGCAAAACACTGACGCGGCCGTGGAACGACACTTGTATTGCTCAAACTCTTTCTACCTAATACAATGATACGCATCACTTGTGCGTATTCGAGAGAAAAAAAAGTGAATGCAGCGGCTTTGGCATTGCGTCACCCAGATGTTGATGCACAGTAGAGGAATACAAAAGCAGGACTTCTAACAACAACATCACGGTTCATCTCTTCAGGATCCAGCTATTGCTGTTACGGATACAATGGGATGAGAACTGGCTGAACTTCTTTTGTTCCCATAGTGATAGTTTCAGAAAACTCAGGAACTCCACTTATGGTTTGAATCTTTTAGTTTAAGTACTACAAATGAGTGAAGCACTGTGGGGGGAAAGTGCTTGAACGATTTTGTACAGTTTCATTGGTTGTAATTGCCATCTTCAAATCTGTAGGTGATAACAAGAATATGTTCCCTTCTGAAAGAAACGAAGTAAATGTTGGTAGTTCACTCTGTATCTTGCTCCCTGGATGTGCAGGAAGGGTTCTTTCATTTATGTGATGAAATAAAACCTCCAAATCTGAATAACTTTTGCTCCTGAATCCTATTGTATCAAATATTACAGTTAATGTTTCTGAACTTAGTTTTCAGAGCACTCTAAAAAAAACATGGTTTCATCTTTGTGAGCAGTCAATAAAGAAATGAACACTATGCACATGTGCAGCGTCAACAATGGTCTACCAGACTACCAAGGAGATCTTCTACTTCAAATTAGCGGCAGCCGTCGGTCTGGTCTCTCCTCTAATCTTTCGCTTTGTGTGAGTATAAGCGCAGAGGCGATCTATGCGTCCATGACCACGGCATGAACCATGAAGGTTTTTCTTTACACAGGTCCTTAATGGGAGACAGTCCCACCTCTGAACCAAAATACTAGAGGCTTGTGTAGTTTGTGTTCTTCAGCCTGTTCGGCTGGGGCTGAAACGATCGTATACGATCATGGATTATTACTACTGGCTGGTTTGGTGTAAGAGAGAAATACTACGACCAAGCGAACAGGCCGCTTATACTTGAGACCAACATATAGAACGATACTAATGATCGCATGCCACCCCTTTCTTGCTCTGCAGTCTGAACTTGAAAAAGACCCTTCACCAACTTCTGTGGACCCACATGCCAGTGGCTGCAGCCTGGCAGAACTGACTGTCTCCCGGCCCTGACTGACCCCGCCTGCCAGTGGACAGCTGGCCTATCCAGCAAGGCAGCAACCGACCTACGCTTGTGATTCCACCAGAGCCCAGCCCAGCCCAGCAGAAGAAGGCCCGTCGCCTTGAAATTCCCCACCCCGCCTTGGTGCCCAAACGTAACTGCCGCAACAAACTCCTCTCCCTCTTCTTCTTCTTCTTCTTCTCCGCTTCCCCTCGCAACGCAACAGCGCCAACGCCAAGCAACCCAAGCCCCCGCCCTCGCAGCAAAAGAACCAGCGCCGGCGATGGATTCCTTCCCCGACCGGACGCACGTGTGGCTGTGGATCCGCGAGTACGAAGCGTACCTTTACGCCAGAGAGGACGGGGAGGGCATCGCCTTTAGCAGGAACCGTGGGGCGCTGCGCGGAGCGTGGGCGGTGCACCGCCTGGTGCGCGACGGCACCAACTACGTGCTCTTCCACAGCGCCTCCTACGGCCGGTACCTCTCCCAAATAGAGGTCGAGGAGGACGAGTCTTACTACCTCGTCCAGTGCACCTACGATTCCCCGGAGCAGGTGAACGTCTTGTTTCAGGCCCGCGGGGCGGAGGATGGGTCGGACGACATCATCATCAGCAACCGCAGGTTCGGCGACTGGTGCCACGACTACGAGGGCACGCCAATGCATTGGGTGGTCGAGGCTATCCCCCCAAGACAGCTCCCGCCTGAGCTTCCAGGTCCACCAGATCCGATTCCGGTGAGCTCGTCGTCCCCTCCGCTTCGAACTCCTCGCGTTGGTCTGGGCCTACAAGGGTTCTTGGAATTTGTCCGACGACATCCCATTCAAACTTGCTTAATGATTGGATTCTTCTCTCTGTTACTGTGACTATTAGTTACTGAATCTTTGATGCAGTTCTTCGTACAATTTGGGCTAAGATCACTACTTCTTTCGCTCAAAAGTTTTCTTGGGGGAGCAGAGGTTCTGGGCTCTTGAATTCTTGCTGCTCTGCTTTTGGTTCGCTTTAGGGAACAGTTCTTGATCAGAAATTCAGAATATCAGATAGTCTTTGTTGTCTTCCCATTTCGTACCACCAGCTATCCAAAAATTATTGTCCATTCTAGAAGTTATTTTGATAGACTTCTTGGGATGTTCCTAATAGTGTAGGAAAATGCTGACAGCTGCATCAATTTGTTCATGTTTTTCCTCGATCTGCGTTAGTTCAGTGGGCTATCGAGTTCTTTTTATCATTGGAATTCTTTCTCACGACTTGTTTTCTGAATAATTTGAGCTATTTGCCATGCATGGTTGTATTTTCTTTCCACATCGTAACAAGGACTGGTTACCTAGGTCTGAACATTTTGTTCTCATCGCAATGTGTATTTAGACCTCCCATTCCCAGTGTTTGCTTGTTTCGGTTTCCTAAACAGTAAACACTAGAGTTCTGCTCCATTGCAACAGACTCAAGTGGTACCCGTGCCCCCTGGGTGCCAACGTGTCCAGATCCAGCCGCCGCAAGTGGAGCTTCGGCGGACAATCCACTACGTGTGGGCCGACGATCAGGGGAACTTCAATCCGCTCCACTGGAGAAGGTTATGGTTCGAAGGCCAGTCCGTGTTCATCCTGAGGAGAGATTTAGCAGCCGCACTGGGTGAAGCGAACAACGTCTTAGGCATCACGCTGTGCGCGTGGGCCGGCTCAAACGGGCGGCTGACTCCTCTGGTCATCGACCTGCCTTCCGATGAGAAGACCATGAACATCGTCGTCCTCACCACCGGGTCGACAGGTAAGAACTTGCTGGTTTTTGTTTTTCGGTAATCTCTGCAGCACTTGTTACTCTTCTCACGAAAGGTGTTCAGTTGATCAGACTGATAAGAGTACATTTACTAACTTGAATACTGATGAGGTATGCAGTTCTGTTGTTTGGACTTTGGCACTTTGCTGTGAGAGATCAGTGAACTTGTAACTGTAACTGTAGAACCTGTAACTATAACTTGCCAGCATAGTAGCATGTACTTAAGCTCAGATGTTCAGAGAGTTTCTTTAGTTTTGATTTTGAATGTATATATTTGGCTAGTTGCTGCATCCAGTACCCTCTTCTTGAGTTTTTGGGTTCTTTTTGTTGTTTTAGTAATGTAATTTCCAACATCTGTCTGGTTTTGGGTTCCTACAATAACATATGTTTCAGAAAATGGTTAGGACTAATCTGAAACAAGCTACTGATAAGCAGAGGTATATTGTTAGAATTATTTTCATGTTTTTGTTGTGTTTACAGCTTCTCTTGCATATCAGTCTTTTTGTCGATGCTAAAAGTAGTGAGAATGTTGAAATAACTAGATTCATTGTTACCCCGTCAGTTCAGAACATTGTGCCACTATTTTGACTCACTGTTCAGAAATTTCAGTTCTTTTTTGAACGAACAGAAATTTCTGTTTTCTTTTAAATGTCTTCTTTTGAACTGACGCAACAATCGCATCACCAATACTTGCTTCCTATCGCCTAACTGTTTCACTATGTTTACTTGTTCCCTTGTGAATTCAGCTGCTCAGGCGTTAGTGTACCCAAATGTTGATGCTGCATAGAGGTAGAGGAATACGACAACAAAGGCTTCTGCATCGGAGTTCGTCTCTTCAGAAAGGAGAAAGGAGAAGTATAGCTGCTTCAGATACAACGAGACAAGAACTGGTTGTGCTTTTCTGCTCTTAAAGCTTCAGAAAACGAATACTCAGCAAGTCCTGTTTTTGGTACTAGCAGAGCTCATGCTCTGCTGACTGTAAGCGTTTTGAATTGGCCTTAAAGTTTCAGAACTTAGAAATTGCTGGATGCATTGTGTGAAAATAGTGCCTGAACGACTTTGTACAGTATCAAATCAAGGGTTGTAGTTACCGTTTTACTGAATGGTTTAAACCTAATTTTTCTGAACTTAGCTTTTTTGGTCATGAGCTGGAAATCACTGTTGTATCGTTTGTGTGATGAAGCTCTGCACAGAAGGGCAGAACCTGTTCGACTGCTCGACAGTTGACGATACATCGGAAACGCCTCTTCCTTTTCTTTCAGTTTTATTTATATGAGCAGAAGCGCAAGGTGGCTTGTAGATTTAAGTATGAACCGGTGTAACATCAGTGATGAGCTAGTAGGACACTGTTAAAATATGGAACTTTAGCTTTCAACAAACACAACACATGTGGTAAATTACCGGAACATTGTTTAGTAAACTATTGGAAGACTAGGAACAGAGCATTGGTTTTAACCCAAAGTGCAATTAGTGCAACATTGCTAACCATGAATCAAATGCTATAACGTTTCAATGAATTATTCAATAAAAAGTTAAATCTAATTCCACGTGGACGTTAATAAATGAATGCACATAAAAAACAGGAAACACATGACATGCACATACACCAAAGTTAATTGTGGGCTCAGGAGTGCAGAGTGCTAAAACAAAAAGGGAGAAGTCTATTTTCACGTTCCAACCATTGTCTTACTTTATTTTTGTCGTGTAACTATAATACTAGAAATTTTTTACCACTGAGTTGTCAATACTAGATAAATTTGTCCACCTAACTAGTTTCAGAGATGGTTTGTATTTTTTGAAAATGATAAAAGTTATTTTATTTTCTAAAAACTCATAACTAATTCATCTAAAATTAGAAAAAAAATGAAACCACCACAACTTTTCTTAAAAATAAAAATGTGCCTATTGGTGCTAGATTTGGATGTATGTGGAAATTATATATAATTGTTCCTAGTGTTTTATTACTGGTAGTCATATCAGTTATTTATTTAAATTATAACTTTGTGCTATCATAAACTTAGAGACTGGAGAATAGAGATCGATCAAGACTAGTGATCAACCAAGAGAATGCATAATCAAATATAGTTCCAAATATGTTGGCCTTAACTTTGACTAATTATTTTTCTTGAGAGCTGGCGATTCCATAATAGTTGAAATTGCTAAATATGATCTATATTTGATAGAGCATGGCACCTACAAAGTTGGTGTCGTCTTACATATCTTTTGTTTATACTCATAGTTTGCTATGAATTCTCTACTTCAATCTCGGATATAATGTAGTGCAAAACGATGGTTTAAATAAAAAATGAACATGACTAAAAGTAATAAGACACTAGGAATATGAATCAATAAAAATACCAATAACTCCAAGTAGAGCACAAACTTATGGATTGTATTTTTAGAAAAAGTTCAATACCAGTTTCATATCTCTAAAATAATTAATTACTTACTTTTCGGAAATAAGCATGCTTGCATTAATTTTAGAAAAAATACAGCACTACCTTTGAAACTAGCTAGATGGCCAAAATGTTTTAATATTAATAGTTTGGTGGTTTTTTTAAGTTGTATTATGACAAAAAAAAGAACTCTAATAGTTGTAGTTGAATAGCTAAAAATGGACTTAAAAAAAGGACACCGTTGTCTCGTTTGAATCAACCTAGAATGCTTCTTTCATTAGCTCATAATTGAATTACAAACACCATCGGGTAGCGACAAAAACCAGACATGTCTACCAAGAGACATGGATACATAGCTCCTAGCTAATCTATGCGCATCGACGTTCAAATTCCTTCGTTCATGGACGAACTCCACATGGGGAAGGTTGCTCTCCTCATCTTGATGTCCTTCACTATTGGCCCCTATAGCCCCATTCCCTCTCCATGGATATTTTTCACTGCATTGATACAGTCGCAAGCCACCCTAAACTTGTGCAGTAGCAGTCCGATGCCAACGCCAAACCCTTCCGGCAAGCTATCGTTTCCACTACTTCCCAGACTGGTTATGCCTTCCAACACTAGCACTGATGCTCCCAAAAATTTCCCTGCTTCATCTCTCGCTACTGCAGCTGCGGCAGAAAGATCAGAGGCCTTTGCCATTGCTGCATCAACATTTATTTTTGCAAGACCAGGTGGTCGGGTAGCCATCTCGACGACGACACTGGCAGTCCGCCCCCGCTACTCCCCTCAGCCAGCTTGGTCACCATGACCTCTTCTAGATACCTAGCTTTCCACAAAGAAGTGCGTGTGTGGGCGATTTGACGAATGGTGATTCACGAGAATGTTTTCCAAAACCCAGAATTGCTTCTAAAAATGGTAAACTGATCGTCACATGTCCATTTGGGTTGGTTGGGTTTTCTCCCAGCCAGTTGGCAGTTGAAATGGCCCGCTACTTCACTACTCTCTCTCTGGCTGCATATTTTTCTTTTTCAGATTAACAGAAAATTTTAGTCTCCGAATCATCAACCCAGAATGCTAGAGCCGTCCATTGTGTATTACAAATAATTTGTTTAAATGAAATTGTTATTACAAATAAATAATTAGCCATGGGCTCTCTCACGGGGGGATGAAAATAAACGTCAAGCGAAAACCACGGTAGAAATCCCTTACCAATGCTTTGGTGGTGGTGGAGGAGATCCAAGGCTTGCAAAGAACTAGGTTTGCCGGAAAGATCACAGATTCACAGTCGAAGAGGCCTCATTACTTCACCTTGCACGAGCTGTCGTATAGAGGAATGGAACAGTCCTCCAGATTCTTCAAAAAAGAAAAAAAAAATCGTTCATGGCCCCAGAAGCCAGTGTAATTACCCTGACTGGCCCCACCTGGCAGTGGACAGGTGGCATCCGGCCACCGACCTACGCTTGCGACTGCTCCAGGCACCACCGCAACAGAGGCCATGGCCTTCAAATTCCCCGGCCCGCCTCGTCGCCCAAACGTAACCGTCGCAACGAACACCTGCCCCTCGTCCTCACAACAGCGGCAAGAAACCAAGAAACCCAATCCCTCGCCTCCGCGCGCCCCTCCCGGCGATGGAGTTCTTCCCCGACGGGATGTGTCAGGGATCGTCCAGTGGGCTAGCATGTACAGCCCATACAAGCCCATCGCGACAGAGGACAAGCCCATACAGGCCCAAGGCGGCAGGGGACAAACACTACAAAGGAAGCAAGCTGCGGCAGTTCAGGGCATCAAAGAATTTATCAGAACAGAATATCTTTCCCTTAGTTTATTGTTCTTCTTCCTTTCCAAGTCTACCTTTCTGTACTAGTCTTCCTTCCTTCACTGCTCCGATCTCCCTTATCCTGAGAACTTGTATCGTACTTGCTTGAATACAGTTATATGTGAGCAATCTAGTCGGGTTGCTAACAATTGGTATCAGAGACTGCGATTCTCGGAACCCTATCACCGTGAATTCTCCTTCCATGATCTCTCCTTCCCAGCTCCTCCTCGATGAAATCCAGCTGGCCTTCGACGAGATCCGCAGGAGGTTCGACGAATTCGATGCTCGGATGGAGCGGCGCTTCTCGTGGACCCAGGCCGCGCTGGAGCAGCGGGGCGCCGCCGGGAAGCTCCGCATTGGCGGCCTTGAGCAGTTCGGCGCGACGCAGCATGTCATGGCCGACAACTGGGGCGGATTGTTTGAGCCTGTCCCCGTCCTGGAGGAGTGCGTCTACGAGCCAGCCGCCACCGACACTCCCTCGCCTCCGCCGGTGAAGGAGCACCAGGATGCCATGGTGGTTCTGGACAACTGGGGTGGACACTTCGAGCAGCTCGCCCACATGCTGGAAGGGGGTGTCTGCGCCAGCGACTGGCTCACCGACGAACCGGTCGCCACTGAAGCTGCCGACGGCGCCTACACCTCCCTCGCCCTCTCCGCCATCGACGCCAACGTCGGCTTCGCGGGGCTCGCGTCCAAAGACCAGATCCGCGGCGAGGGTGCCGTCAATTCCCCCGACCTCGACGCGCCCGCCTGCCTCACGCCCACACCCATCGTTTCTACCACCGCAGCTGCTGTGCCCGTGGAGATTTCTCCAATGGACTTCAAGCGCCAGACCCAGGCGCTCGAGAAGCCACCCTCGTCGTCGTCTCGGGCCACCGCAGCGGAGGAAGAGATGCTCCGCGCCATCCTGTTTGGCGGCTACGTCGGCTCCTTCAGGCTGGAGTTCGCGCAGTCCGTCGAGAAGAAGCAGGTCGCGCAGCCGGAGGCCGAGCGCTCCGGGTTCCTTGCCGCGCGCGTCAAGCAGGAGAGGCTCATCGCCATCGTCCGCGCCGAGCTGCTGGGCGCTTGCGACCGCGTATTCGTCGGCGTCGACCTCGAGTCCCATAGCTTCTCGCTGTGCAACTCCGTCCAAAAGGCCCAGTTCCTCGTGGCCAACACCGCTGCCGCGGGGGATTCCGAGCTGCACGCCGTTGCCGTCTCCAACATCTTCACCACACAACCGAGCCCGCTCCGCTGTGTCCGCCTCACTTGCTGCTACATGGACGAGCACTGGGCCAATCCTCGCTTTCGTCTCGTCAACGACGAGTACGCGCTCCACGCCGTCCCGCTCGGCGGCTACGACGGCTCCCTCGACGACGACCCGGCGTCCGGCTTTGCCCACCTCGATGCGCCGCTCGACCGAGCCATCGGTCGCGTTGGCCAGGCGCTCGCAGCAGCCGCTGCGCTCCGTGCAGATGTCGTAGGTCTTGCTGGTGGTGGGCTACTAGCATGGGTTGTGGCTGCGGGGTCAGCGCAAACCAACTGCTCGATTGTTTGCTCCAATGGTGGCACCGGCGTGCTGGTGTCCTTGCCAACGGCTGCACCGGCCACTTCATCAACAACCACTACGCTGGCCACTGCTCCAGCTACTCTGAATGAGGTAGCCACACATGTGCTTCCTGCAGCCGAATTCCATGACATCCCAAAGCATGACAAGCCCAAGTCGGTCGCTATGGTGACTATTGCAAGACAGCCTTCATCTACCTAGATGAATGCTCAAGTGGAGTTCAATGAAATGCAGCGAAGGTATATCACCAACCTTACCTCTGCATCTTGGATTGGTGTTGTTCTGTCGGGTAGTAGTGCCACTAAAGCTGTTGATGACCAGACGGTGTTTGTGGAAATGAGTGCTCAGAATACAGGGCTGGCTATGGCTGACAAGGGAACATTGCCGCCTCATCTAATAGACCATAACACTTTTACCACAGGCACCATCGAGTTGCGCTTAGTTTTATGGCATCCACTAATTCTGGATTGGGTTGCTGTACAGCAAAGACCACCATGGCCACCACCTGTACAGTTGGAGATGCATAGTCCTGGTATTCAGCTAAGGCCAGTACCTTGGTCATCTTTTTATTGTCATGCAGCTTGGGTGCAGTGGATTAAACCCCTAGTCGTGGCTGACGACATCCTGTCCAAGCCTCCTTGGTTGGCATTTGATCCAGAAACCTTGTTCAAAGTTGATTGCAGCTGCAGTAACACACGTGCTTCATTACAGTATGCATTGCAACTTTCACTTGATGGTGGGTTTATTCAGAGCCAATGCTATCTGAGTGGAGCGACATGTAAGTCTATGTTGCTGCTAGTGTTCCTTCAGTATATATCAAATTGTTGTTGGCCTTTAACTGCACACACAGTTGAGCTATTGATGATTGACTTTACCTGGGAAGAGGATCGGATTCTCCCTCGGCCTCCACTCAAAATTTGGCATGGCTTCCCTGTGGTGCATTCCATTGTTGCAGCCTATGGCCCAAGTGTTGTTCCTAGCAGCAGAGTGCCAGGGGATCCAAGAGAGTGTTGGAAGCTTTGGCTGAAGTTACGTCAAAGTGCAGTGCAAGTTGCTGAACTCATCGATTTCAAGTCGACCTGCTCATGGTTAAGGTTACACATGTTTCAGATGTTCCCTGGGCAGCTTCTGGGTATACTTGTATACCTTGTGCATCTCATAGTTGATAGATGTGGCATTGGTGACAATGGCAGTATAATCTATGGTTCAAAATCCTCCAGTTCCCATGAAGTATGGACAGGATGGGGCCTAAGACTAGAGTCAAGGCAACAAAAGTGTGGTGGTGCTTTCACTGAGTACATCGCATTTCTTAGTGGAATGTGCAGCGGATATGATCTTCTCAACCAGAGCTCGTCCAGACTTTGGGATCCCGGTGGTTTCCATCTTCTCCATCGGCTTGGGGGCAAGCCGAACTTTAAGAAGGGGGGAATGTCAGGGATTGTCCAGTGGGGTACCATGTACAGCCCATACAGGCCCATCGCGACAGGGGACAAGCCCATACAGGCCCAAGGCGGCAGGGGACAAACACTACAAAGGAAGCAAGCTGCAGCAGTTCAGGGCATCAAAGAATTTATCAGAACAGAATATCTTTCCCTTAGTTTATTGTTCTTCTTCCTTTCCAAGTCTACCTTTCTGTACTAGTCTTCCTTCCTTCACTGCTTTGATCTCCCTTATCCTGAGAACTTGTATCCTACTTGCTTGAATCCAGTTATATGTGAGCAATCCAGTCGGGTTGCTAACAGGATGCACCTATGGCTGCGGAACCGCAAGCACGGCACGTACCTCCACGCCGACGAGGACGGCGTGCGCGTCTCCCTGACGCTGCACCGTGCCTCCCTGAACACGGCGTGGCAGGTGCACCGCATCCTGCGCAACGGCGGCGACTACGTCCTCCTCCACAGCGCCGCCTATGGCCGCTACCTCGCGCTCTCGCCGGACCAGGTGTCGCTGGTCTACGTCGGCCACCACGCCGTCCAGGGCATCTACGAGAGCCCGGAGTAGGACGACGTGCTCTGGGAGGCCGTCTGGGTGGATGATGAGGGCGGCGACGTCCTCATGCTCCACGTCTCGAACCTGTCTCCTCCATGCCGCGTCTTCGTCGACATCGACAATGCCGGCACGATGATGCATTGGGTGGTCGAGGCCACCCCCCTAAGACCGAAGCCGCCACCACTGCCACCCATAACTTTGATGAGCTTGCTGTCCCCCTCTCATTGCAACTCATCGCGTTGATTTGCGTAGCTTTCTTGGAATCTGCCGGTTCTTCGAATCTTTTATTCAGTTTGCATGCATGAAGCCTCAAACCACCGAAACTTGATGACAACATTCCCCTTCCCTTGGCATAATTCTTGGTATATTTCGCTAGATTTTCCTCCGTTGTCACTGAAGATGTCTGCTACTGAATTATGCCTGATGTTGATGCAATTCTTTGTACATTTTGTGCCAAGATCACTACTATGTTTGTTTAGAAGTGGTTTTGTCTGGGTTCTTGAATTCTTGCTCCCTCTGCATTTGGTTCGCTCTGAACACTTTGTTTCTTTGCAGCATGTGTTCAGATTTGTTCATTGAGTACCAGCATTGTCTGCTGGTTTTGGTTCCATTGCAACAGCTTCCCATTGGAGTTGTGTTTATTAAAACTGTAGATCTTACTAGGGATAGATCAGAGGGGGTTCTTGCTGTTGAATAGTATCACGAAACGTAGAACATCTACTAGAGCATGTAGAACGAGAGAAAGAGAGGGAAGGAAGAAGGTGTTGAACCTGACACCGTAGAGGGGGAGGGTTCAGTGGACGCCATGGAGTCGATGTCTGCGCTAGGACAGCGACGGTCGGTGAAGACGGCTTCGGAGATGCGCGATGGCGACCGGCGGTGAAGACAGTGTCGATGGAGCGGGTGGCGCGGCTGGTGGCTTCCCATCACTGGTTGCGCCCCTCTATGATCGGATTAGGGTTTAGGTGTCGGTGGAGAGCTCGGCTTAGGTCAACATCGTGATTAGAGCCGTCAGCCCCCATCTCTTTTTATAGCGCAGGGTGACAGGGACCCTCCAGCCATGGTGGGCTGGGCGCCCCCGATCAGGGCGCGAATCAACAGCCCAACTGGGCCGTTGGGTCCAGTTAGGATTAGAGATCAATCTAACAATCTCCCCTTGATCTCTTTTCATCTTTTACTTTCATATCATTTACTTTTGTTCATTCTATTACAGATTAGCGCATAGAGCATGTCTCATCGTCATGGTCCATTGTCGATAGATTTAACAGCTACAACACGCCACTCTGTTCTGAAATAGATACTTATCTTTGGGTCTTCTTTTATCTAGGAATTATAGGTTTTCCCTTAAACCCATGCCGGCTACATGTTCTTTGGACATGTTGGGTGGTAAGCCTTTTATAAGCGGATCCGCGAGCATCTTTTCAGTACTTATTTGATCAAGACTTATGACTTGATCCCAGACTTTATCTTTCACAATATAATACTTTATGTCAATGTGTTTGGCAGCACCACTTGACTTATTGTTGTGAGCATACTGTACTGCTGGATTATTATCGCAGTATAACTTAAGTGGTCTATAGATATCGTCAACCACCTTCAAATCGGGTATGAACTTCTTTAGCCAGTTCACCTGCCCCGTTGCCTCATAACATGCTACAAACTCGGCATACATTGTGGACGATGTAGTGACGGTTTGCTTTGAGCTTTTCCATGAAATAGCTCCCTTGCGAGAGTGAATACATATCCAGACATAGATTTTCTATCATCTCCTGCATAATCAGAATCTGAATATCCCACTATATGGAGTGAATCAGATCTTCTATACGTCATCATGAGGCCTTTCGTTCCTTGCAAATAACGCAAGACTTTCTTTACTAATTTCCAGTGTTCTATTTCAGGATTGCTCTGGAATTTGTCAAGTAATCCGGTAACAAATGCCAAGTCAGGACGCGTGCATATTTAAGCATATTGCAAGCTTCCGACAGCTGAAGCATATGGAACCGCTTTCATTTGATCGATCTCATATTGATTCCTAGGGCATTAAAAATCCCCATATTTGTCGTCCTTGACTTTAGGAGCAGGTGAGAGACTATATTTGTGCATACTGAATTTCTTTAAGATCTTTTCTACGTATGCCTTTTGTGATAGTCCTAATACCACTTTGATTCTATCTCGGTGAATCTCGTCCCTAGAACGAACGAAGCTTTACTAAGATTTTTCATATCAAATTTTGAGGACAACAACTTTTTTTGTCTCCAGTAGTAGACTGACATCACTACTAGCAAGTAAGATATCATCCACATACAGGACAAGGAAGATAAACTTCCCATTCTTAAACTTTGTATAGATACAATTGTCCTCTAATTCTCTTTAAACCCAAAATTTCTTATTGTCTAATCAAACTTCAAGTACCACTGTCTTGAAGCTTGTTTTAATCCATAAATGGATTTCTTTAGACGATATCCCATTCGTTCTTTTCTTTCCATGACAAAACCTTTCGGTTGTGCCATGTAAATATTTTCCTCTAAGTCTCCGTTGAAAAATGTCGTCTTTACATCCATCTGATGTAATTCTAAATCATAATGTGCCACTATTGCTATTATAATTCTGAAGGAATCCTTACATGAGACTGGAGAAAAGATCTCATTGTAATCAATCCCTTCTCTTTGCGTAAAGCCTTTTGCCACAAGTCGTGCTTTATATCTCTCTATATTCCTTTGAGAGTCAAGTTTTGTTTTGTAGACCCATTTACAGCCTACTGTTTTTGCTCCTTTAGGAATTATCTCTAAATCCCAAACTTTATTGGCATTTATAGATTTCATTTCATCTTCTATGGTCTCAAGCCACTTTGAAACCATTAGCAAGCTCTAGAAAAAGATCGCCAATGGCTTCAACTTCTGCTCGGACTCCATTTGCAACTTTAACGTGTCTTTTGCTTCTTTACGTAGTCCTCGTCGAACAGAATCTCTGTAAAGAATTAGCAACATGAACAGTTGCACCTGAGTCAATCCACCAAGTAGATTTCAAATACTGTATATATAGGGATTCATTTATGAACGTAATAATGTTCTCACCTTTCTTTGCTATGGTTATCTTTAAGTAATCGGGACAATCTTTCTTATAATGTCCCGTCTTCTTGCAATAGAGACATTGATCTTTCTCTACTGTGAACTTGTTTTGCTGAGGCTGATGCAGCATGAGACCCTTTCTCTTTGACTTTGAGGAGGAGTTAGCATTATTATTCTTTTTCGGGAAAATTGTTTGTTGGACATCCAAAGTGATGGTCATTTGCTGACGGACACCCACTTTAGAGCATTTTGCCAGAAGACACTCTGGTTTGTTGAAATTAGGCCACATGACACCACGGGCCGGTTTCAGCCGGTTGAGGAGAGAGAACAGCGGTAAAATGACATTCTTGCCCCTGCTGCTTTCTTCTTCCTCTTTCCCTTTTCTTTTTTTCCTGTTTCCTGTTCTCGAGCCGACTTTGCCTTGCGCCTCCTGTGTTTGCCTCTGACCGTGCTCCGCCGTGCCGTCGGCGGCCTCGGTCTGTAGCCGCCCGCGTCTGCCCGCAAGTCATACGCAGGTCCACAGCCGCCCCCGTCGGTCTACAGGTCGCCCGCGTTCGTAGCGGCAGGTCGCGTCCATCCGAGCGCAGGTCGCGTGCCCGCTCACACACCTGCAGGTCGTCGCCGTACTCAGGCCAAGCGCCGCCATGGCCGCAAGCTTGGAGCTCGCCGGTGCCTGGCCTGTGAGCAACAGCAGCGCACGCAGCAATGGAGACGCAACGCTGAAGGTAGGCCCGGGCTCGTCCTGGATGTAGAAGTAGTCGATCTCGTCCAGCGCATCGTCGGCGCTGTACGCTAGGTCCCAGAGCTCCTGCAGCAGCTCTGCCATGGCTGGGTTCTAGATGTCCTCCCAGTCGCGAGCGTTGTTGAGCATGCCCTGCGCGTACAGCAGCTCCATCCTGAGGGCGTGGATGTTGGTGCCGAGCTCGGAGCTGGCCGCCCATGCCTCCAGCACCCCGTCGGTGGCGGGGCCCATGCCTCTAGTAGTTGCGCACGTTTGAGTCTAATGGTTGACGGCCGTCGAGATCGCCGTTCGAGTCTAAGCGTTGGCGGTCGTCGAGATCGTCGTTCGAGTCTAAGTCTCTAAGACGTAAGGATTTCTCTAGGGTTCAAATCGGGGTCTTCCCCATGGCTGGCCAAGCACGCAAACGTCGGGTGCCATGCCGCTGGCGTCTCCAGCGTCCTCCGGGTGCTGAGCCTAGGTAGGCGCTTTGTGCAGGTCCCTGCACGACCCATCCGGGTGCGCGTCCGCGTAGCGGCGCTGTGCTGAACGTAGGCCAAGTGGGGCCGTCCTGCTGCTGCAGAGTGATGTCAGCATGACATCATGCTTACATCAAATACCTCCTTTTCTGTTGGAAAAAATTAGAAATACACTAGAGATTAGAAAGCAACGCACGCAAACAGATCATCTCTGAATCAGCAGACGAGATTAACTGGCCCATATCCTCCTCAACATGGCCACGGTGCAAAGCTAATCCCAGTTTTATACACACTCGATCGGATTTAGTTGACTAACATGTAGGACATTTTCACGTCGCTGCTGCTTGCATGCTGAGAGCGCTCCTCGCTGTAGCTCGTTGCCGCACGCCGGCTTGGGCCCGGCTGCTCGCGCCGCTGCCACCGCTGCTTGCCTCCTGCGCGCCACCGCTGTAGCTCGCTGCCGCGTGCCGTTGCTGTCCGAGCCGCCGTCTCCGTTGCCTGCTACGCGCCGCCACTGCTCGGGCCCGGTTGCTCACGCCGCCGCCACTGCCCGCATCCGCTTGCCTGCCTGCTTGTCCTACGCGGCTATGACGCGGCCGAGCACACCAGCACACGTGCCCACACGCGCCCTGCCACAGACACCACGGTGCTCCTATCGTCGACAGCAGCAGCGAGGGCGGCTGCTCGCACGTGGCGCTCGTGGTCGTGGCAGAGGCTTGCTAGCTCGCTCGCAAGCCTGCATGGCCGCTGCTGCGGCAGCTCGCCAGCTCGTCCGTGCGCCTGCGTGGCCGGAGCTGGTCGACGGCGGTGGCTTCTGCTCAGCAATGGAAGAAGAGAAGAGGAGAAAAGGAGGAAGAAGAAGATGGCAAGTGGGGCCAGCGAGTCAGTGAGAGGGAGAGGGGCGGACCCAACTGTGGCTCAGGGGCACCGGATGTCCAGAACGAAATTTTCTCTCTCCTCAACCGGTTGCAACCGGTCCGCAGTGTCCTGTGGCATAATTTCACCGAACCAGAGTGTTTTCTGGCAAAATGCTCCAAAGTGGATGTCTACCAGCAAAGGACCATCACTTTGGATGTCCAACAGACAATTGTCCCTTCTTTTTCTTATTGTTTTTCAAATAATTAATAGAGCCACCATTGGCAGCTTTCATTTTCTCCTCCTCTTGCACACACATAGCCATGAGCCTCTCCATGTCCCATTTTTTGGGTTGTATGTTGTAGTTGACAACAAAAGTGTCAAACTCTTTTGGCAAGGAAGCAAAAATCAGATAGATAAGGAACTCTTCCTTGAGAGCTAGATCCATTGGTTTTAGCTTGGATGCCAAATTGCTCATCCTTAGTATGTGCTATCTTATGTCACCATTACCTGAGTACCTCTTTATCACCAGCTGCTTTATCAGCTGGGTAGCATGTCTTTGAAGAGCCAGTGAACTGACTCTTTATTCTTTCGAGGTACTCAGTGACGGTGTCACACTCTGGGATTGAGCCCACAATTGTAGGCTCAATCGTGTTCTTTATCACGGTCAAACATTTTTTGTTGGTAGTGACCCACTTCCTATGCTTAAGGTCATAGGACATTCTTTGGGATGCAAAATCCCTCTCTTTTGTTGCCCAAGCGGCATCAACCTCGTTTGTCTTCCTCATCGGTGCCACAGGCTCTGTGGGACACGGTGTGGTGACTACCCAGTCCACCTCAGCCAAGATAAAAGTCAGATCTATCTTTTTCTTCTACTCCGTGTAGTTATTACCTTTGAGAGTGTAGATCTCTTTGATACAACCCATTAAGTTGTATCCGCCTGACAATACAATTCAAATAGAGTGAGAACACAAATAATAACAATAACAATTGCATGCTTTAGTTCCAACGTTAGTCAAAATTAAAACATACAATTGTTCTCTACATTAATTCTACATCATCGTTGGGCAGAAATAGAATTAATGCATGACAAAACATCAAAATACTACCATTAATCAACGTTGGTCAGAATAATAATAATATTATAATCAATTAAAACATATCCATTTTCAAAATTAAATTCTCCCGTTGGTTCAAATTTAATAATGAAAATTATATCTTTAAATACGCAACGGAAAACATAATTCAATTTAATGAACTTTGCCCACAGGACAAATCTATTTTCTATTTTCTTTAAGCTATTTATCTATTTTCTAGGAGATAAAACTTTTACTGGAAAAAGAAAAAACAAAAAACTGATTCAAGTTCGTACTGTTCCTTCGGCCCAGCAACCAAAACTGCTCGGCCCTCTTCCTTTGCGCGACGCCCGACCGCACCCAGGTCGCAACGTGGGCCTAGGCCGGCAAAGCCGCGCGACCGCGCGCGCTCGCCTAGGCCGCAAGTCGACCCGATCAATCTCGACCGCTCATTCAGATCCAACGGCCGTCCGCGCGAGTCGCTGATCAAAACGCCAACCGCAGCGGCCCCTTGAAACCCTAGCGGTCTTTCTGCACTTTGCTCTCTCTCTCTTCGCCGCTCTTTCTTCTCTCCTCAGCACAGCAGCACCGAGCGAGCAACCGAGAGCGACGACGGTGGAGCAGGCAGCCATGGCGCCGTCGCCGGCCCCCTTGCCGGCGTGCGTGCTCCCCAGCGGGTGAGCGCGCCGCCGTCAAGCGGCCTGGCCGCGGCGCCTCTTTGGCCGGAGCCCAGCGAGCAACGCCCTCGACTCGGCCTTCTTTTCCCCGTGCGCCGACGAGGCAGCAGCGCTGCGCAGCGGCGAGGTAGGTCTCCCCTTCCCCAACATCGATCTCTTTGATTTGCTTCTCTGTTTCTGTTCTCGGATTCAACCGATTGGGGATGGGGATCGAAGTTAGGGTTAGGGTTCTACTGTTCATCTTTCCCATAAAATCTTCACGGGTTTAGGGTTCGGCTCTTACCTTCTTAAGGCCGAAACCCTCTTCTTTTTCTCATTTCCTTAACCTAGTTAGGGTTAGGGTTCAACCGCACCCTCTGTTCTTGTTAGACCCGCACTGGATCTAACCTTCTCCTTCCTTTTCTAATCGGTTTACCCGTTTTAGATCTAAAAACCCTATAAACCTGTGGCTCCGGTACCATTGTTAAAACTGTAGATCTTACTAGGGATAGATCTGAGGGGGTTCTTACTGTTGAATAGTATCATGAAACCTAGAACGTCTACTAGAGGATGTAGAACGAGAGAAAGAGAGGGAAGGAAGAAGGTGTTGAACCTGACACCGCAGCGGAGGAGGTTTCAGTGGACGCCATGGAGTCGATGTCTGCGCTAGGGCAGCGACGGTCGGTGAAGACGGCTTCGGAGATGCGCGGTGGCGACCGGCGGTGAAGACAGTGTCGATGGAGCGGACGGCGCGGCTGGTGGCTTCCCGTCACTGGCTGCGCTCCTCTCTGATCGGATTAGGGTTTAGGTGTCGGTGGGGAGCTCGGCTCAGGTCAACCTCGTGATTAAAGCCGTCGGCCCCCACCTCTTTTTATAGCGCAGGTGACAGGGGCCCTCCAGCCATGGTGGGCTGGGCGCCCCTGATCAGAGCACGAATTAAAGGCTCAACTGGGCCGTTAGGTCCAGTTAGGATTAGAGATGAATCTAACACTGTTGTGGCGGACGATGGTATACATGAGGGCAGATGATCACGGGAACTTCGATCCGCTCGCTAGGAGAACATACGAATTCAGCGGCAGGTCCTTGAACCAACTGACGGGCGACCTGGCGATCCAGCTGCGTGAACAGTTCCACCGCATCACGCTGTGCGTGCGGGCCGGCTCCCATGGGCGGCTGACCCCTTTGGCCATCGACCTGCCTTCCACCCAGCAGGCGATGGAGATCATTGTCCTCACCACCATGTCACCAGGTGAGCTTTGCATATTTTCAGTAGTCTGTGTAGCACTTGTTATTTCATGATAGGTGTTGAATTGATCAGACGATGACAGAACCATTGCTCATATGCTCATTCCTTTTCTGTAGTTTTGAATTAGTTCTGTAAACTTTTTGCTGCAAGTTAGATGTTCAGTAGATCATAGCGTTATACTGATGACAGTGGAAACTGTGACTTGCTTAATGTGTGCTTTAATTCAGATTCTGAGAAATTTTGTTTGGTTAGGACTAATCTGAATCACTATAAGTAAGGAGAGCAGATTGATGGAAATAGTTTCAGGTTTTGTTGCATTTATTTACACAATTATAGTTTATCGTGGGATTTCTATCCTTCTCTCTTAATACAGAAATTACTGGATTCGTTTACGCTGATTCATCTTGTTACTGAATTTTAACCGTCCAGTTCAGAAAAATCAGTTCTAACATCTCCATTCGCTGTCCAGAAATTTCAGTTTTTTTAGCTGTCAACCAATGTGCTGATCTTGTTACTGCATATTGCAACACTTTTCACCAATATATACTGCCTAGTGTGTAACTGATCCAAAGATTCTACTTGTTCCCTTGAAATTCTGCGGCTTCAGTGTTACGGCACCCAAATGTTGATGCACCGTAGAGGAATAGGAGAGCAAGTCCCCTAACAACGGCTTAACAGTGGCTCTCTTTTGTTGTCAAAAAAAAAAAACAGTGGCTCTTTTCAGAAATCAAGTATTGCTGCTACAGATACAATGGGATGAGGTACTTGTTGTTTCTGTTTTTGATGTGTTCAGCTGACTTGAAATGGTTTGAGTTGGCCTTTCTTGTTTCAGAACTTTCAAATGGGTGAAAGCATATATGTGGAGAAAAATGCTTGAAACATTCTTCACAGTTTCATTGGTTGTAATTACCATCTTGATCTCTGTTAGGTGCTACTGAGAGTAGCTAGTTTATTACTCTGTCCTCCACGGACGTATAGGCAAGGGTTTCAGTCAATGTTTCTGAACTCAGCTTTCATTCGTGAGCTAGAGCCTACATGTCATGGCTTTATCATTGGTGTGCCAAGCTCTGCGCACAGCTTTTTTTCCCTGAAAAAATTCTGGGCAAATCTTCGTCAACTAAATCTCTTTTTATATACTTTGAGCACTGAGCGGATATAGAGAGGTGTTCTGTAGATAGCACACGTGTAGCAAGGCATCAACTGCTTGGTTAGTTATAAAAAAAAATCTGCTTGGTTGTGTCAACTATGTACTGCTTGGCTGCATCGTTTGCAAGCCCTCCGTTCCAATTCTAACAGTGACAGTCCGTCAGTCCTAACTCGAACCCAAATAAAGGTTTGCAGTGCTCTGCATCATTTGCCTGCTTTCAGAACGGGCAGCGAAAAGACTCGCCGCACCTTCTTCGGCGGGCCACAGTTACCTTCCGTGGCCCACACGCCAGTGGCTGCAGGGTTCATATTGCGGCCCGGACTGACCCCACATGGCCACATGCACCAACCGATCTGTGCTTACGACTCCACGTCTCGAGCCCAGCAGAAGCCAGTGGCAAATTTACGAGCGCACAACAGCATGTCATTTGTCCCTAATGCAAACATTTACATTTCCACCTAATACACTGCATATACAACTCTTATGATGGCACCAAAAAAAAAAAAAAACTCTTATGATTTTTCCTTTAACGTTCCAACTACCATGTCGACCAAGAATCAGTCTCAATGACATTAATCAGTCTCCGACAACAAAAAGGTATATAACAAATAATAGAAGAAAGAGCAAATTCAAGGCATGCATCGATCACGATAGATTGCTTCAGAGTTGTGAGGCTTATCCTGATTCTCTAGAGCTTTACCTCCACATTCAGTGGTGGGTCTAGGATGAAAAATCTAGGGGGGCTTAAGTTCACACGGGGACAAAGGCTCGCGGGCGCAGTTGCGTCGGGGAGAAAGAGAGGTCGTGGAGAAGGAGATGAGGAACAAAGAGAGACTGTGGGAAAAGGTATTATGATCGTTTTATCATTTTTGTCTATCATACAAAGTTATTTTGTGAAACGGTTCATCAAAACAAAGCTTGGGTTGGTTTGCATCCGGGCCGAGCAAAATGTTAGCCAGTGTAATGGAGAGAGCCTTTTGTAATTGTATAATCTCCTTTTTCTCTTTTGGGCTTTTGAAAGCCTTGCAAAAAAAAAACAACTGGATATATAATAAAAAAAATTAAGTACGGGCTCCGCCTGTTGACTCCTTAAAAAACAATTTTAGCTCGATCGGTAGAGCCATTTGTTAAGGTGAAGCTAAAAAAAAGCTACTTTACTTGTGAGACTGAGCTGTATAAAAGAGGGCCTGGGTCTTGGGTTTCCCAATAACGATGCATGCATACCGTTTGCATGCAGTTTGGAAACTCCCATGATTTTAGGAAGCCTACCTTGCTCCATATGACCGGGACGAGCCGGGTTAATAGAGTTTCCTTTAGTTCTCAATGGCTAAGATTTGCTTCAAGTCTTTGAGGTAGAAGGTGTATTTAACTACTCTAGTTGAGCTAGGCCTAGTTACTAGTTGGGCTAAAAATTAACTCAAATTAGCCAATGTTGGCTAACTAGTTGGCTAATAACTACTCTAGTTGAAAACTTGTCTAAAACGGTAGTCCACCTTTCTGTTTGGATGCACTAGAGCTAATTTAGACTAATTTTTAGCTAGCTAGTGATTAGCCCTTGAATCCAAATAGGCTCTTAGTATAATGCCACAGGGCATAGCTGTGGAGAAGGCGTTTTGGAAGAGTTGGGTTGCCCTTCGTTCTCATCGGCCAAATGCTGCCGTGGCGGTAAGTTAACGAAGTTTCTTGCAGAGCGTCATTATTACATCATGATATAACATGGCCTTTCAGTTCATAACTCAAAGCTAAGTTCAGAAAACTTAACTGTAACATGGTTTTGAATCAAATAAAAAGCCACATATACATGGTTCTGAAGGAATAACTTGTTCAGACTTGGTTCAGTTGCGAGGATGCTGAAAACCTGAAACTAGGGGGCCTCCAATTCATTTCAGAACAAATACTTATTAAATTGCTGAATTTCAGAACAAAGGGCTATGACCCTGAAACGCTTCATGATTTCCTTTTCTTTCTCATTGTAGCCTGGCGTTAACATTGCTATGTATATACTACTGAAGTAAAAAGGTTTGGTATAATGCCGCCGGGCATAGGCATAGCACAGTTTTGGCCGAGTTCGGTTGACCTTCGTTCTCCTTGGCCAAATGCTGCCATTGTGGTAGGTTAACGAAGTTCCTCGCAAGGCGTCATCACACATATAACATTGCCTTTCAGTTCAAGACTAAAAGCTAAGTTCAGAAAACTTTGACCGTAACATTTGATGCATCAGGAACCTGGTTTATCATCCAATAGAGATGAAGATGGTAATTACAACCAATGACATTGTGCATTATTTCCACATAATGCTCTTACCAACTTATAAGTTCTGAAATTAAAAGGCCAATTAAAACTGCTTCAAGTCAGCAGAACCTACCAAACCTACTACTGAAAACAAGGAGTTCCTGAGTCTTCTGAAGCTATCAGAAAAAAGAAGACAGGCAGTTCCCATCCCATTGTATCTGAAGCAGCGGTACTCTTGATTTTCTGAAGAGATGAATTGTGATGTTCATTGTCCGAAATTTCCCTCTCGTAGTCCTCTACAGTGCATCAACATTTGGGTGCTGCAACCCCAAGCCGCTGAATTTGCAAGGGAACAAGTGAAATCAGGGATACCGTTAGGCATTATAGGCACCATATATTAGTGGTACAACTGTTGCAGCAGTTCAAGACATCAACCTATTGGTTGACAAGTGGAAATAACTGAAATTCCTGGACAATCAAACTGCAAACAGAACAAAACCTTGAAAATTTTCTCAGTATGATTGCATTTATCTATAACTTGCTTCAGATTAGTATTACCATTTTCTCAAACACATGTCGGCAAACCACCCATATGATTAAACTCTAAAGAACCCAAAAGCCCCGGTAGTACATGCAGCAACTATATATCAAAACAGCAGAAAGTCTCTTTGAACATCTGAGCTACAATGGACACTATTCAAGTTAGATTCTATTGTCATCAGTATAACACAGATCTACTGAACAAGAAGTTCAATGATCTCTCAGAACTCCTGAGAGCATACGAGCTACATTCCCAGCTTTCAGCTGACTTAGTTAGAGACTTAGAGTTTGTTAGCACAATACACTATGATGCGTAATAAGACTAAAGTACACAGCATTCAAGTTAGTATGTCAAGGTCATCAGTATAATCAACAGTACTGAAGAAATTGGAAAGGTCTCACCTGGCGACCCGGTTGTGCAAGAACATGGGAAGTTCGCTGTGAGGCAGATCGGTAACCAGAGGGATCAGCCACCCCTGGGAAGCAGCTCGGTACGCACAGCGTGATGGCCAAGTAGTCGTCTTCATGCAGGTTGTTCGCCAAGGCGAGGCTCAGTTGGAACACTAACCAGCCGCCCAACATGAGCATTCTCCTCGCGAGCTGGTCCAAGCACTCGAGAGTTTCCGCCTGCACGTACTCGATCATTGGCAGCAACGTCCTGTTGCAATGGAACACAGATTGACAGGTGTTTAAAGAAAAGAAAACAAGATGATGAAACTGAATACACGTCGCGATGAGAACAAGATGTTCAGACCTACTAAATATCCATTCTGTTCAGATAAAAAGAAAGCTGACTAATCCGAATTGTGATCTGTACAAGAACCGAGAACTAAGATGAATAGCTCAAATTGTCCCAGTATGAATTCAGCAGAAAGAATGCCAAAGGTGATATTGCAGACAGCAGGCAAGATAATAACAACGATTCAACAGCTCATTGACGAGTGGCAGACCTAACATTCATACAGTAATCATAATTGTTTCGAGCTACATTATTAGAGACTTTTTTTCTAAGAGAAGAGCATAACTGATTTCTACAATAGGCAGTGGATAAAAAGGTAGGAAACGGGCGCAGAAGACTTGAAGCAAGTCGAGGGGAAGGGGGTGGAACTCAGGAGTCGGGAGACGGGAGACGGGAGAGCAGAGCAAAAGTTTGTTGCGACCGTTACGCCGTTACGGTGCCGTCGGCGCACGTCCGCTGCCGTCTGCACCCACAGTAGGATCGCGGTCACTGACGTGTGGGCCTAGTTACTCCGGGCCTACCAGTCTTCGCTGCCGACCTTCCGTTGAAGGGCTAGTAAATTAGTAATATAAATTGTATTTGCTACGGTAATTAAATTTGACCGTAATTGTGTTTCCGGTTTCTCTGCATGTATAACGTGTACGTGCCTCAACTCAAGAAAGAAATTATGTGCGCTATATCTGCAGAGGGACGCTGGCTGCCGTGAATGACACGAGGAGATCGAACCCCTGGCCGAGAAAGCAAGAGATCCCTTGATAGATGCTGGGCAGTGGACCGAGACTTTGAGGGAAACAGTCTACATAATCCCCTCCACTATTTAGGGTAGACTACTTCATTCCCTAAACTATAAAATCGGATTTTCTACCTTCTGAACTTTTTTAAACTGGTCAAATAGCCCCCAAACGGTTTTAGACGGTGGTTTTGCTACAATGACGTTGGTTTTGTCTTTTTCTTTAATTATTTTGACTGATTCTTTGAAAATCATAGTAAATCACAGAAAAATAATAAAATAGAAAATTCAATTTTGTTAGACTCTACATGAGTAGATCTACACAGTGAACATATAATATGGTATGATTTAGTATAAAGTTTTTGTCGTAGCTTTAGATCTATTCTTTTCTGTAATTGATTGGAACAATTCATAGCTGCAGCTTCTATGGTCCAATTGTGGTAATTTTTTTATAGTGAGTTAATTATTGCATGCTTGAATTATAGTAAAAATTTCATACTCATTGAATCATGTATAACTTATTTATAAATTTATTTAGGTTTATGCTTGTTAAATCTATGTTTTATCTATAACTAAGTTATACATTATCCAATGAGTATGAAATTTTTACTATAATTTAAGAATACAATAATTATTCCACCATAAAAATTTCACCATAATTGGACTATAGAAGATACAACTATGAATTATTCCATTTAATTATAGAAAAACATATATATAAAGCTACAGTAAAAACTTTATACTAAAGAATACCATATTATATATGTACTATGTAGATCTATTCATGTGGAGTCCAATAAAATTAGATTTTCTATTTTATAATTTTTCTATAATTTACTACGATTTTTCAAATATTTAGTGAAAATAAATAAAAAAGAGACAAATCCACCGTCCATGATAGCAAAACCACCGTCTAAACCGCTTGTGGGGTAATTTGACCGATTTTAAAAAGTTTAGGGGTAAAAAATTCAGTTTTATAGTTTTTGGGTGAAGTAGTCCACCCTAAATAATTGAGGGACTACGTATACTTTTAAGACTTTTATCTGTGTGCCATTATAAAAGTTGGTAATTATCTACAAGCCATTAAAAAAGTTAAGTTCTCACATGTGCCATTGCTGTGAACTCTTTTACCCTCCACGCCACTTCCGTCAGATTTGGCTTCAACGGTGTCAAACCGCGGTTGTGAAAAGTCTAAAATACCCTCAGGTCTGAATATACAATTAATTTTTTGGGCATCTTAATGACCTCAAATAAAAAAACTCAAAACTAAAAAATTGTAGATCTCGACAATATCTACAATTTTTGTGTAAAAATTATCTTCATTTAATTATGTAAAAAAATATGATTTGATATATTATAGATATTGTCGAGATCTACAACTTTCTAGTTTTGAGTTTTTTTCATTTGACATTACTAAGATGCTAAAAAAAATTAATTGCATATTTAGACTTGATAGTATTTTTGACTTTTCACACCCGCAGTTTGACACTGTTAGAGGCAAATCTGACAAAAGTGGCGTGGAGGACAAAAGAGTTCAGAGCAGTGACACCTATAAAAACTCAACTTTTTTTATGGCTCGTGAGTAATTATCAACTTTTATAAATGACACGTGAGTAAAAACCTCTGTACTTTTTCCCTTACCAGTCCGGGCCTTCAGGTTTCACTGCACAAAGGCGGAACAGGCTGGAGCCGCGGTGCCTGGCGATGATTGGCGTATCTGGGAGATCAGTCTGTCCATATCGAATCCAACTTGGCCGTCCGTCGTCCGTCCAGACTATTTATCGAGGCTATCCACTGCCCAGTACCACCCTTCCTAGTTCGCCTCTCCACCACCGCTCGTTTGGAACCATGCTTTTTGGTGGCAAAATTGTCAAACAGTACTACTAGTTCTTGCTTTGCTTCTTGGCGTAACCAATTTTCGTCTCTTTTGCTGGGGTTCTTGCACATCAAATCAAATCTGTTTTTCTGGTCCAGTTCTTGACTTCCTGTTGTTTGCTGCAGCCCTATTCCCAGTGCAGAGTCTGCGCTCTAATATTTTTCTTGGCGCTGCAATTGTATTTTCGCGAGATCGATCTGAGAGGATTCTGCATTCCTTAATTCGTCTCCAGATCGATCTGCAGCACTATCTGTTTGGACTTCGTCTCTTTTTCTAACAACACCCCCATCCCCGCCAACCCCCCCCCCCCCCCCCCCCCCCCCCCCCCCCGCGGTTGGCGTGGCAGTGATGATTCACGCAATTGGTGAATTCTGGATGAATGTCCTGCTGCACAGGCATGGTGATGTCCAGTTCTAAAGCGTTCATCTGAGGCACTCATTAAATTCAAATTTCTCCTTTTCTATCCGTAGCATGCATGGATTCCCAATTTGCAGTTTTACCTTCAAGCCTTTTGCGTTTGATCTCGTATTTGCACTTTGCAGTTATGCTCCCTCCCCTGCAAGACTTTGGTGTTGCCTTTCTTAAAACTTTGGGGTTGCCTTTCTTTTTCCTGTCTCCCATGGGGAGAAAGACTGGATCCGATATAAAAATTAAAAAGCAGTCAAACCTCATAAGTGTTCATGTTGGTATAAATGAATACTCCATGTAAAATGTCATAACAATCCCAAAGTGATTATGAACTCATTTCGGCTGGAATTCTCATTTCCTTTTATACTTTGAAGATACTTGGACATCTTATCCTCAATCATTTGACTACTCTGAAGACAATATGAATTCACACATTGAATTCAAAAACTCGTCCATGCAACTTTCCTAATCTCGAGTACAAGTACAAACCATTGCCAGGAGTCCTTGACATATTATCATGCACAATTGGATACAATGTTTTCAAGTCGTCCAGTCGAACCTAGTCGCCATAGGACCGACCAAAAGACTAATCGCGATTAATCGTCGACCAAGACGATTAGTCGAACCTAGTCGACCCATGGTCGTCCTATATATCAGGATATATATACCTACTATATATATACATATATATACTATATAGTATACACAATAAAGCAAGCATCAAGAGCATCTCTGTCTCCTACTGAGTTTAGGTGGTGATTTACTTGTGGGAGTTGTTTTCTTCTCTTTTCTGCCATGTCCAGAGGTCCATATTCCTGTCCCAAACTCCATTTTTTTGCTGACTTGCAGCTGGAAGCCTAAAATACCAAAGAAGACCATAATTAGCAACACTAATGTAGCCTTGATCTTGACATAGCTCAACAGCAGCACTGCTGCAGTAGCAAATAACTAGCATTTAGCAAACAAGTTCAGTACACATAATCTAAAGTGTTCAAGTTCAGTACACAAGCTAATATGCTAAAGTGTTCAACACAGTCACAAACATTGACATCTAATTTAACAGTCCAACAAAAGTAGGCAACTAGCCATCTAATTAAGCAAATCAACATTAAAAGTGAAGCCTCCATCTCCATCTCCAGTTGGTCCATCTCCAGTTTCAGTTGGTGCAGATTCTTCATCCTCCTCCATTGCTATTGCTGAATCTACATGCTGATCTTGGTCTTCATCATCAACTTCATCAATATGTTGAGTTAGAGTCACTGTATTCCTTGGACGCTTCTTGTTACTAGCATAAGTACGCCTCACAGGGGCAGCAACAGCAGCACGAGTAGCAGCAGCCCTAGGCAAGTTACGTCCCTCTAGACCCTGAGTTGCACCAATAGCCTCATCCACAACAACCCAAGTCATAGCATCGCCACCACCTTCCTGAACTGGTTCTGGTTCACAATTTTCATTGACCCATTCATTTTCCCAATAAAATTCATCAAGCAAGAGTGGATTGCATATCTTTCCTTTGGAACCCAGCTCTCTAATTTTTTTAAATCTGTTTTCCATCTTGCGGTTGTAACTGACATATACCAACTTATTTAACCTTTGGTGCTCTAATCGGTTTCTCTTTTTTGTATGGACCTACACAAAATATAATGCAGAATCACATATCAATATTACTAGTTTACTACCATACTTAATTACTCAGCAGTAGTACACTAGCACTTACAGCAGCAAATTCACTCTAACTACGCTCGCATCCAGATGCAGCGCAACAAAGGCTAACAATCCTTTTTGCTAAACATTGGAGCTCATATGTGAGGCCACCATATGCACCCCACCAAAGCACTGTAATTTCCATAATTCCATTTCAAACATAGAATTCCATTATTAGTTCATTGCTGATTGCTTTTAGAAAAAGGGAAGGAAATAGTTATTAGAGAACTTACTAGGATTTTTTCTATCTCTATCTCTTATTGCTCCTGGCTGTGAGAAGGATTCACCTTCAGCCCTCTCATAGTCTTCTACCTGCTTGCTTATCTTGTTCTGCTCCTCATCATCAGTCACCATCTTCCACATAACTTGATTAAACATGATTCTCAGCCTTCCTGCTTGTCTCCTATCCTTTTCCTTTAGGGCAAAGAACTTGCTTGGATTCAAGTATAGGGCTGCTCCATACAGCTGTTGCTCCATTTGGTTTTCCCATCTGTTGTCATAGTATTTTAGTACCTCTTTGAGTAAATCTGGTTTGCGTTGCAAAGAATCCTTGATTGCGGCCTTTGCAACATCCATGGCTGCCATAATCTCAGGAGCTGCTGGTGTCTCATCTCCATCTGCTATCCTTAGAGCTACAAGAAGTGGTTGTGAAGCTCTTAGGCATAATTCCACTTTATTCCAAAATGACATTGAAAGGATAATGTTCTCAACTCGCCGGCCTTCTTGAGTGATAGAGAAACTGGTAGCATGCCATTCATCACTAACCACTAAATTCCTCAATCCACTCCTATTCTTATGCAGGATTGCCAATGTGAGAAATGAAGTGGCAAAGCGAGTTACAGCTGGCCTCACAAGATCTCCTCCAATCTTATTTCACATTAGATCTAGAACCCTCCCATGCTTGTACATGAATCTGATCACCTTCTATGCCATGTTGATGCAAGTGTGGAATTCCTTGATCTTCTCAATATCCTCCAACAACAAATCCAAGCAATGGGCTGCACATGGTGTCCAAAATAGATGTGGGATCCTCTCCATTAAAAGCCTCCCTGCTGCCTTGAAGTTGGCTCCATTGTCAGTGACAATCTGCACCACGTGTTCCTTCCCAACCTTATTAATTTGCTTCTCCAACAAGTCAGCCAACATATTCGCATTTGCTATCTCACTTGAAGCATCAACAAACCCTAGAAAGAAAGTCCCTGCTGGACTGTTAGCAAGGAAATTGATGAGATGGCGGTGGCTTGTGTCAGTCCACCCATCGGACATTATGGTGCAATCATATTCCTTCCAAGCCTCCTCATGCTTCTTCCTCAACTCCGTTGTTCTGTTCACAGCTCTTTCAAGCAGCGGAGTCCTAACATCATGATATGATGGTGAGCGGTACCCATGACCATATTGTCCAATTGACTCAAGCAAAACTTCCCAGCTTCTTGAATTAATGATGTTCAATGGAATGCGATTCTCATAAAAGAAATCAGCAACATGATCATCAACAATTACTTTGGCCTCCTTATTTTTCTTTGTGCACTGCTCAAGTGTAGGTTGACTTTGCTTGGATTTGTGCCTCTCTGCAACTACTTCTTCTGGTAACTTGCAAAGCACGGAACTCACTGACCTAGACTATTTTTGAGTTGCTGGTTTTGCTGCAGCAGATATAGTGAAAGAAGTGATGGCAGCCTACAGGTTCTTCTGCACCAGCAACATCTTGTTCATCTTCATCTTCATCTTCATCTTCTACAGGTACCTCCACAAGAACAATCCTTGAACTCTTTTTCAGATAAACAGCTATCTCCTTCCTAACTATTGCTGGAGTATTAGGACATTTTATTGTATCTCCATACCCCCCAGCAAGGTGCTGCTTGAATCTGCATATTCCGGATGGGACTACCTTTCTGCAAAATATGCACTACATAAAGTCCTTCTTGGAAGGATCTAGCCACCACCCATACTTCCATCCTGGGTCTTGAGATCTTGCCTTTCTCTTTGTGTCAACAGCATGGGCAGCAAGATCTAGAGGTAGTTTTGCTATAGCCCTCTCAATTAGGGAAGGAATATCTTCTAGAGTAGATGAGGAAGCCATGGCAGCAGGATCTGACCCAACTGATGAATCTAGAACACCTCCTTCAAGGTCAGGCGGAGGCATGTACACTTCCACATTTGCACATCGTTGGTCCACATCTGCAGAAGAACAACTTTTTAGGATGGACGATGGAGAGCTAGAGAATAGCAGAGGGACAACAGTACATCATAGCAAGCAACCTAGCAGTTTAGTAGAGAGCCAGAGAGGCTGCAAAGTGAGAGATGGGGGGGGAGGGAAGAAGATGGAGAGGGGAAAGGCACATACCATCATCGGAGCAGCTCATCACAAAGAACGGCGACTGGAGGCGCACGGGGAAGACTGGAGGCGCGTGAGCAGCAGCCATCATGCATAGGAGAGAAGAGAGAAAGAGCAAAGCAGCAGCAGCCAGGAGAGGAGAAGAGAGCAGCAGCAGCTAGGAGAGGTGAAAGGTCCTTGTTTGGTTTTGGTAATTGAGTGACAACCTAGGTGGACTAATTGTGTTTATGTGAGATACACAGGTGATTAGTCCACAGGTACATGTGTGTGAGCAACATATGCCATGAAGGTGAAAATGGTTTGGAGATGTTGCAAAGCTCACACATGTGATGATGAAGGAGCTTATTGCACATGAGACATGACATTGAGTCATGTGATCAAAGTGGAGAAGATCAAGACAAGACTTGGCTTGATGGACCGGTTGCAAGCGTGAAGGGCAAGTCGAAGGCTTTGGAGTGATGGACCGTGTGGCGGTGAAGCTTGAGCAAGACTTGGCGCCGATGGACAATGGCAACGGTGAAGAGCAAGTAAAGTCAAGATTGATGAACCAATATGATCACGTGATGATATGAAGTGGATCATATCATTGTTGATCATGTTGGTGCATGTGTTGCATCAACATTGGAGAAGATGGAATGGAATGCGCAAGGCAAAGGTATAACCTAGGGCATTTCATTTCATCGGTCATAGGTGTGTAGAGAAGTTTATGACCGGGTTTAGGATAGATGGCCATACTATCAAGAGAAGCAAACTTGTTTGCATATCAGTCATCTAGTGCCACTCGAGTGATCTAACTTTGCATCGTCGCTAGGATCGAGTGGCGTGGCAAGTTGAGTGGCTAACATCCTTTGGGAAATGATTGTGAAAAGCTAACACGCATACACATGGTGGTGTACACTTGGTAGTGTTGGCACATTTACAAAGGAGATGGAGTTGGAGTTGATGTGGATCAACTTGGTGAAGAAACTCCACCGGCGGAGTGTAAGCCCGTAGAGTGCGGACAGTCCGATGGTGCTACCGGCGCCCTACATAGAAAAGATAGGGTCTCACAGAGTGCACCGGACGCTGGCACTGGAAGTGACCGGACGCTGGTAGGGCACGTCTGGTCAGGCTAATGCATGGTGACGCAGGAGCTGGAGTATGATCGGACGCTGGGCTGCGTCCGATCACGTGCGACCGGACGCGTCCGGTCAAGGTCGGTACCTTACTGTAAACGACCAGACGCTGAGGGTCTAGCGTCCGGTCAGTTGACGCTGTTGCGTCCAGTCAGAAGATGACCGTTGAGATTGGAAGGATGTCGTTGAACGCAGGTGACACGTGGCTGTCATTGAGCGATCGGACGCTGAGGTCCAGCGTTCGGTCAACACGACCGGAGTGTCTGGTCGACCCGACAATTGCCTAGTGAAGGAGTAACGGCTAGTTTAGCCCTTGGGGCTATAAATAGAAGTGGCCTTTGGCCATGGCTGGTGCTGAGCACCTTGGGGGACTTTGTGTCCATGCTTGAGAGTGCTTAGGAGCCCTCCATCTCACACATACTTGATAGTGATCATTCGATTGTGTAAGTGAGCGATTCTAGTGCGATTGTATCGTGAGGTTGCATCGAGTGGCACTAGGTGATCGAGTTGCAAGCCGGTGGTGCTTATTACTCTTGGAGGTTGCCACCTCCTAGATGGCTTAGTGGTGGTCTCTGTCGAAGCCCGCAAGAAGCTTGTGCGGCGCTCCAGAGAAGTGCTTTGTGAGGGGCATTGTGCTCGCCCCGCGAGAGCCGCGAAGAGCAATATTAGTAAAGCATGTCATTGAGCTACCCTCACTCAAGGGGTAGGTTCTTACGGCGCTCGACGTGCGGGCTTAACGGGTGATGCCAATTAGCCGCCAAACCACCAAGTGAGCGGTCGACACAACGAGGACTAGCGTGTTGGCAAACATATGAACCTCGGGAGAAAAATCATCGTGTCAACATTGTTCTTCCTGTTGGTTTGCATTCCCGTTACATAAGCTTGTAATTAATTTCATATACATTGAGCTTGTGTTGTTGCTTTAGTAATTAGTTAGCTTATGTAGCTTGCTAATTATCTTCTTGCTTGTGTAGCATAGAAGTAGCTCCCTTGCGTGGCTAATTTGGTTTGTGTAACCTTGTTAGTCACTTTGCTTAGTTTGTGTAGCTAAGTATTTGCGCTCTCTAATTCGGCATTGGTTGCCCTGTTATTGAGCATTGCTAGTGAGCTTAGTTGGCTTTATGCTTTTGCTTACTAGCATATATAGGAGCTCCCTTGTTGCTTAAAGTACTAGTGGCATAGGTTTGTGTGACCTTGCTTCTAGAATTAGTTAGGAGAGCTCTAGCTAGCCCGACACCTTTGTTGCTTGATTAGTATCTTTGAAAGGTGCTAGAGAACATAGATAGAGGGGTGTAGTCTTGGCTAGACCGATAGTTTTAATTTCGCACTTGTTTCGGTTAGCCAAAGTGATTAAGTTTTAAAAAGGACTATTCACCCCCCTCTAGTCGCCATCTCGACCCTTCAAGTGGTATCGGAGCTAGGTCTCTCATTTGTGGTCTTCACCGACCCGAGAGGATGGCGGATTATGGGCTAGATGTTGATTGTCCACACATCTTTGATGGCACACACTTTACACGATGGAAAAATTGGATGATAGGTAATTTTAAATATGTATGCCCTCAAATGTGGTGGATGGTAGATGTAGGTTTTTCTCATGTGTTGGATAAAGATAATCTAACTCAAGCACAAGAGAAATGCCTAGATCTTGACATCCATGCTACTAACATCATGTATAGATCTTTGCATGATTGCATATTTGGAGAGATCATGGACATGAAGACCGCCCATGAGATTTGGAGTTATCTCATTGAAAAATATGGGACGGTCTCCGATGATGATGATGAGCCCAAGGAGGAGGCACATGAGTGTGTTGAGCAAAACCACAATTTGGTGATTGTGGAAGATTGCTCCACCTCATGGTCAAGTGACGATGATGATGATCGATCTACTACAAGTTCACTTAACAATGTTGATGATTATGCCACAAGTGTTGCAAGTGATGATGCTACCCCATGCACACTTAATGGTGATGATGGTTCATGCTCAAGCCATGATGATGCTACTACAAGCCCAACCACCACACCACATTGTCCCATGTCACAAGGTGACACTAAGGTATCAAATGATGATGTGGTTGATCATATTGATTCATATGATGAGCTTGTTAGTAGACTTGCTAGCATGACCATGTCTTTAGAAAATGAGAAAGCTAAAACATTGAAATTAGAAAATGAAAACTCGTTTCTAAAGAACTCTTGTGAAGAACATAAGAAATTACTTGATGCATATAAATCTTCACTTGATGAGCTTAAATTGAATCATGAGACACTACTTGCATCTCATGATGAATTATTAGAACAACATGCTTCTCTCATTAAAGTATTTACAAAGAAACTTAAAAACAATGAGAGTTCATCACATAGGTCAATTGATCAATCACATACTATTGCTAACCCTTGTGATGTAGACAAGAAGCATGTATCCACCTCTTGTGATGATTTATTAGATATGCCATGCTCTTCACAAATAGATGCTTGTTCTACTTCTATGTCTTGTGAGACTAACCTTTTGAAGGAGAACAATGAGCTCAAAAGTGAAGTGAAGAAATTGAGCAATAAGTTAGAGAGGTGCTACAACTCAAAAATCACCTTTGAGCACATATTGAAGACTCAAAGAAACTATAGTAACAAGTGTGGCCTTGGCTTCAAGAAGAAGATGACAAAGGGTGAAAGAAAGAGAGAAAGAAAGATGAAGAAGCTACAACAAAGAAAGCTTTCTCATACCATGTGTTACCGGTGTCATGAAGCGGGACACCTTGCAAATGGTTGCCCTAACATTGAGAAGCTCAAGAATATAAAAGAAGAAGAGAGGCTAAAGCATGTCAAGTGCTTCAAGTGCCGCACTTGGGGTCATCTTACCTCAATGTGCCCAACCAAGCAATTGGTGAAGCAACCAGAGAAGCCTCAACCAAAGCCACAAGTTGAGCAAGAGAAGACACCCCAAGAGCAAATCAAGATCAACCATGAAGATGATGGTGATTTGATGATAAAGAAGAAGAAAACAAGAAGGGGTGGAAAGGCAAGGCATCCAATGCAAACTCAAGATGCCAAGATGATGAGCAAGAATGAAGATGAGAAGAAATACTATGCTCACATCAAGTGCTTCAAGTGTGAAAGTATGGGACACTTTGCCTCTAAGTGTCCTACCAAGCTTGAGAAGAAGGCTCAATCAAAGAGAAGGTGCTACTCATACCGAGAAAGGGGACACATGGCACATTCATATCCCCTAGGTAACACTTCTAAGCCTATTTTAATTGATGATGATTCTATGCTTAAGAAGGATGGTGATGGTACCTCTATGGTTGCTATTGCAAAACATTTTGCTATTCATACTAAGGCGTTGCCTAAGTATGTTGCTCCTAACTTGAGAGGACTCAAACTTGTTTGGGTACCATCAAAAAGTGGATGATTGTTTGTAGGTACCATCAGCATTGGAGACTTGATTCAATTGATCTCACATTGTTCATCATATGTTGAATCAAGTTATGAAGCTTAGTGCACATCCAAACCCAATGCCAAGAGAAAATTAAGTGAAGTCCAAATGTGCTACAACATACAAGTGTCAATTGCAAGTTATTGGTGATTCATTGGATATATTTGATGACTTGCAAATAATTGAGTTGAAGCTTGCTAGTTGGATGATCATGAGCTAACCAAGGTATATCTCTTGTTGATCATTTCATTTGGGTGCATATGAGTTGATTGAATTGGATAAATATGCAATATTGCTTGCTATGAGATGTTTGAATGGATAATTACTTAGTAATCAAGTTTGGATTGATTTGTGTTGGATAAATTCATGAGATGACTTTTAGTAAGTGGTTTGAATGGATATATGTCTTATGGAAGTATTCAAACAAGTTAGTATCAAGTTTGATTCATATTTGATGAAGTATAGCTCAATTGTTGAAATCTATCCTATATTACAAAATCTGAGCTAGCTGTGAACTTAGCCATGTTTGAGAAATCAAAACTTATTGGATTGGCATGAAAATTGGTGTACATGCTCTAGACTTATGGTATAAGATGCTGTAAAATTTTCATGAGAATTGGATAAGAAATGCTTTAGTTTTGGAGTGAATCTTGTCAGCTATAGTGTAGCTGTTTTCAGCATGTAGCAGTGGTGGAAGAATTGATATATGGCAGCAGTCTAGAAGTCAAATGAAGCTCAAATTATTACAGCTGCTAGATAATTTAGTAAAGAACACCTCCACCAAATTTAGTGGTATTTGGATTTGTACTTTGGGAGATATGCTTATTTCTTTGAATGGTACAAAATCTGTCAGAAAAGTGACAAATGTTGAATTGATCTAGAGTCACTTTGATTGAAAGGTCCTCAAGTTGGAAACATGTTTACAAGTGTTTGAGGTACCTAAGTTTGGTTTTGAGATGATCTAGAAGCATGACAAGATATGAGTACAAGGCCATTTGATTGTGAAGTGTACTTTGCACACATTCGGTACTCAAATTGAAAGATCAAGATCAAACTCAAGATGAAGTTGAAAGGTTAAGTTCTAGTGACTATTGGAAATCATTTGGTAGAAAGAAAAGAACTTAAACAAGAAGAAAGAAAAGGACTAAAAGAAGGAGTCAAGTTCACTCATCAAGTTAAGTCCATCACTTGGATCAATCAATCAAGTTATTTCAAGTGAGTATCCACAATGGTTCTTGGAAAGAGGTCACTTCTCCCTAGTGTAGGGGCTTGCCGCCTATGTGTAAGTAAACCAAGTGTGGTACTTGGAAGGCTAACATGGAAGTGGTGATCCGAGGAACATTTGAGATGCTTAGTTGAAGCAAATCAATAGGGTTGATCAAGAAAAGCAAGTAACACCCAAAAGAGAGCTAATCATGATATTTCAAGTGGTATTCTCAAATTGATACTCTCATGTAAGCAAAGATCAAAAGATAAAGCAAGTCAACCACAACAAGAAAGTGCACTTGATCATAAGTGGTATTCATCTCATATGGGTGAAGAATAAAATTCAACATGGTATCTATTGGTCTTCACCAAGCTTATAATTGGACTTCACATTGCTATTGGAGTAATGAATTGGAATCTATGTGACTATTCTCTACTCCAACATAGCAAAGGTATCATTGTAATATGCATGATCATTTCATCCCTTACTAGTATGCGGTTAGTACATATAGTACATGCTTCATAGGATCATGCATAACAAATGAAATATTTAAATTCATAGCCTACCACTATTGTTTGAATGATTACTTGATCTAGTGGTTAGTATATGAATTTGTTCATGAGCTGGTAAACCCAAGTACTTGACTCAATTTGGATTGCTAACAAGTGACAAGTACAACATTGGTAAGATAACCCTTGCAAGAGGTGTGAAGAAGCTTATCATTGGTTCAAACCAGACTTGAAAGCTTAGGCAAATTAATTTAGTTCAAGTCAATCATAGAAGCTCATGATAGTGATAAGAGTACAAGCACAAGACAACAATGCAAATGGATATCTAGTTTGTATGTTTCAAGTGGTATCTAGACTCAAGTATTTCATCAAGATTTCATAAGTGATGTCTAGATCAACTCACAAGTGATATCCTATAAGTGGTACTCATGAAGATAGCAAATGTTCAAGAAATGGTCCTTATTGATAAATCAAACAAGTGGTTCCATACTAGAAGATTCTTTCAAATGGTATTCACTTCCTATAAGTGGTATCTACACATAACGATGGTTCCACAAGTGATCCTCAACTTTAAGTGATCATCAAATAAAGAATGCATCCCTCAACTACAAGAGTTCAAGTGTATCAAATGGATGACCCATGCTATCACATAGGGGGAGGTGTCCCACAAATTGATCACAAGATCAAAAATCTTATGTGTGGTATCTCAAGAAGCCCTACACAAGATACAAGTGGTACAAGCTACAAGTGGTATTTACAAAAGGTGTCATTCTAACAATCAAGTGATGTCCATAAAAAATGCAAGATTCAAGCCTCAACCATCTACCCTAAATGCATACCTTTGCATCAATAAGAAGCACACCTTTTATGGAAATTGATGACAAAGGGGGAGAGATTGTACAAAGATATGAAAGCTTGATTGAATGGAGGAGAGATTGTACAATGGGAGAGATGAGATATAAAAGAAATAGAGGTTGGACATGGACAAAGAGGGAGCAACATTGAAGAAAAGAGATGGATCAAAATTCTTGGACAAGAGAAGCACACAAGTAGGGGGAGCAAGCTCATGAACTTTGATTGATTGCATTTGATATGTGCATATTCATGTGCTTGCTTGCATTGCATAAGTTTTCAAATTCAAATATGCATGCTTGTGTGGTGTATGCTAGTTGTAGAACTTGAACGATGATTTGATAACTACCATGCATAGGATGATAGCTAGACACTTGGTATGCTTTTCAAGTAATGCTAGTACCTTGCTCTTAATGTTGATCTCACAAGGTATCTAGTGCTTTTATTTCCAAGTGATATCTAGCTAATCATGGTGCTAAGGATGAACTTAAAGGTGCAACTCCGATTGGTACACACTTCAAAGGTTTATTCTATACACCTTAGCATCATTCGGTAGTAATTACTCTCCTATAATTTAAATCTATGCATATGTGCGAACGTAAAGTCAAACACTCTAGCACATATGTAGGGGGAGCTAATACTACCATTTCAGGTTTGTGGTACTTGTCCAAAATCATTTTCACATGGTAAAATTGCTTGAGCAAGCAACATGAATCCAAAAGAGCTTAATTTCCATATCTTTGTAGAGTTGTCATCAATTACCAAAAAGGGGGAGATTGAAAGGTTCTTGTTTGGTTTTGGTAATTGAGTGACAACCTAGGTGGACTAATTGTGTTTATATGAGATACACAGGTGATTAGTCCACAGGTACATGTGTGTGAGCAACATATGCCATGAAGGTGAAAATGGTTTGGAGATGTTGCAAAGCTCACACATGTGATGATGAAGGAGCTTATTGCACATGAGACATGACATTGAGTCATGTGATCAAGGTGGAGAAGATCAAGACAAGACTTGGCTTGATGGACCGGTTGCAAGCGTGAAGGGCAAGTCGAAGGCTTTGGAGTGATGGACCGCGTGGCGGTGAAGCTTGAGCAAGACTTGGCGCCGATGGACAATGGCAACGGTGAAGAGCAAGTAAAGTCAAGATTGATGAACCAATATGATCACGTGATGATATGAAGTGGATCATATCATTGTTGATCATGTTGGTGCATGTGTTGCATCAACATTGGAGAAGATGGAATGGAATGCGCAAGGCAAAGGTATAACCTAGGGCATTTCATTTCATCGGTCATAGGTGTGTAGAGAAGTTTATGACCGGGTTTAGGATAGATGGCCATACTATCAAGAGAAGCAAACTTGTTTGCATATCAGTCATCTAGTGCCACTCGAGTGATCTAACTTTGCATCGTCGCTAGGATCGAGTGGCGTGGCAAGTTGAGTGGCTAACATCCTTTGGGAAATGATTGTGAAAAGCTAACACGCATACACATGGTGGTGTACACTTGGTAGTGTTGGCACATTTACAAAGGAGATGGAGTTGGAGTTGATGTGGATCAACTTGGTGAAGAAACTCCACCGGCGGAGTGTAAGCCCGTAGAGTGCGGACAGTCCGACGGTGCTACCGGCGCCCTACATAGAAAAGATAGGGTCTCACAGAGTGCACTGGACGCTGGCACTGGAAGTGACCGGACGCTGGCAGGGCGCGTCTGGTCAGGCTAACGCATGGTGACGCAGGAGCTGGAGTATGACCGGACGCTGGGCTGCGTCCGATCACGTGCGACCGAACGCATCCGGTCAAGGTCGGTACCTTACTGTAAATGACCGGACGCTGAGGGTCCAGCGTCCGGTCAGTTGACGCTGCTGCGTCCAGTCAGAAGATGACCATTGAGATCGGAAGAATGTCGTTGAACGCAGGTGACACATGGTTGTCATCGGGCGACCGGACACTGAGGTCCAGCGTCCGGTCAACACGACCGGAGCGTCCGGTCGACCCGACAGTTGCCCAGTGAAGGGGTAACGGCTAGTTTAGCCCTTGGGGCTATAAATAGAAGTGGCATTCGGCCATGGCTGGCGCTGAGCACCTTAGGGGACTTTGTGTCCATGCTTGAAAGTGCTTAGGAGCCCTCTATCTCACACATACTTGATAGTGATCATTCGATTGTGTGAGTGAGCGATTCTAGTGTGATTGCATCGTGAGGTTGCATCGAGTGGCACTAGGTGATCGAGTTGCAAGCCGGTGGTGCTTGTTACTCTTGGAGGTTGCCACCTCCTAGACGGCTTAGTGGTGGTCTCCGTCGAAGCCCGTAAGAAGCTTGTACGACGCTCTGAAGAAGTGCTTTGTGAGGGGCATTGTGCTCGCCCCGCGAGAGCCGCGAAGAGCAACATTAGTAAAGCGTGTCATTGAGCTACCCTCACTCAAGGGGTAGGTTCTTGTGGCGCTCGACGTGCGGGCTTGGCGGGTGATGCCAATTAGCCGCCGAACTACCAAGTGAGCGGTCGACACAACGGGGACTAGCGTGTTGGCAAACACGTGAACCTCGGGAGAAAAATCATCGTGTCAACATTGTTCTTCCCGTTGGTTTGCATTCCCGTTACATAAGCTTGCAATTACTTTTATATACATTGAGCTTGTGTTGTTGCTTTAGTAATTAGTTAGCTTGTGTAGCTTGCTAATTATCTTCTTGCTTGTGTAGCATAGAAGTAGCTCCCTTGCGTGTCTAATTTGGTTTGTGTAACCTTGTTAGTCGCTTTACTTAGTTTATGTAGCTAAGTATTTACGCTCTCTAATTCGGCATTGGTTGCCTTGTTATTGAGCATTGCTAGTGAGCTTAGTTGGCTTTGTGCTTTTGCTTACTAGCATGTATAGGAGCTCCCTTGTTGCTTAAAGTACTAGTGGCATAGGTTTGTGTGACCTTGCTTCTAGAATTGGTTAGGAGAGCTCTAGCTAGCCCGACACCTTTGTTGCTTTATTAGTATCTTTGAAAGGTGCTAGAGAACATAGATAGAGGGGTGTAGTCTTAGCTAGACCGATAGTTTTAATTCCGCACTTGTTTCGGTTAGCCAAAATGATTAAGTTTTAAAAAGGACTATTCACCCCCCTCTAGTCGCCATCTCGACCCTTCAAGAGGAGAGGAGAGCAGCAGCAGCCAGGAGAGGAGAGGAGAGGAGAGCAGCAGCAGCCAGGAGAGGAGACGAGAGCAGCAACAGCCAGGAGAGGAGAAGAGAGAAAGAGCAGAGCAGCAGCAGCCGTTACGCACAGGAGAGGAGAAGAGAGAAAGAGCAGAGCAGCAGCCTCTTGTATATATATTACAAACCCTAGTGGGCCAAATTGGCAGCCCAACTACTCACCTGGAAGCCCAGTCAGGCAAGCCCAAAGAAGGCAGTGCCCAGCCTGGTCGTGCAGCCCTCTGGTCGGATGACTAATTGTGATTAGTCGTCGACTAGTCGGACGACCAGGTTTCTAGTCGAGCTAATCGAGTCGAAGTCTCTAATCGAGGTCATGGTACCTACCGGACCAACTAATCGCGATTAATCACGATTAATCGGGCGACTTGTAAACATTGATTGGATACATACGTGAATTTAATTGAGAAACAAAATTTCATCATAATGTCAAACTCCAAAAGTTACTGTTGTGAAGTCCAGCAAATGCATAACCGGAACGGCTGTCACGGATTATCCAACGCCCAAGAGGGGACAAAACATTGAGAAACAAAATTTCATCGTAATGTCAAATTCCAAAAGTTACTGATGTGAATTCCAGCAAATACATAACCGGAACGGCTGTCACGGGTTATCCAACGCCCGAGAGGGGACAAAACACTGATGCCCAAAAGACACTAGCTACTTATTTGAAGCCCCCTTTGGATCAAAAGGAATCTCGTAGGAAAAGAAATCACGCGTGTGTGATTTTATCAAACATTATAGCATTACCAACAACCGTTACCCAAAATAGAAGACTCATTCAGCAAAGAGTTCAATACCTATTTTTGGTCTTATCCAACAACATACCTAAAAGAGAACTCTTTTTGCAAATAGATCTCCAGAAGAAAGGATACTTAAATTTGTGTTATACCTCTCATGACACTTAAAATTGACCTTCCATATAGATATTCTGTTGAAGATTCATTTTGGATTTGGGTCTGGGTCTCGTGTTGGAGACAGACTACCACGAGTTGTATGCATCTGAGCTTTCAGGAGTTGCGGCTCTGACATGGAACAACCTCACAGGACAAGATGCGGCAAAATACAGAGCTCCATTCAATACAGCAGGAACAGCTTACTAGGAACTCTGATGAGACTCTGTTCCTGGAAACCTGGTCCTAACATTTATTTGATCATCTTCACCTGCATAGCTCGCTTTCATCATCTCAGTTATCACTTGGCAGTATATACACAGCTTATCACATATACTTTCAGTTTTTCAAACAAGAGGGTTTATGGACCCATAACAACGTTTCTCTACAATAAACTACTTACATGCTTGTATTTATGAATGACTTAGGGCTCTTGTACACCAAAGGCCTTCCGGATTTCAGTTATGACCCGACTGGACACATCCGGATCAAACATCCTCGGAAGATTTGCAGTCAGATCAACCTCAATCGATTTCGATCTTACAATCCGGTCCCTCTTGAGCAAACAGTCCCTCTCCACCTCATCCATTTCTGTGGTGGAATCAACACAGTTGTCAAGCCAAATCTGAAGAACCTCCTGAATGACTGTTGCTAATTGTCCATGCATTATCTCTTCCAAGGCTTTCTCACCTCCTTGTCCACAGTCAATGCTGACCATTATCGCTGTAGGTGAGCATGCGCTGCGCACAAAGAGCGACGGAGATCTGTATGGACGAGTCTGCGGTAGCTCTTCGATCTTTCCACGCTGCTCATCCATTCGAGTTTCTTCGTAGTACTTCTGCAAGTAATCTGGGTGGAACGCGAGGTCTTTCCGGGGAAGCAGGTCCAGAATCACCACGATTGAAGTTGAGCTGCCTTGTATAAGCTCCAATAGGAAATGTGGTGCGTCCGTCGAGGCATTCAGGAAAATAAGAATTGAGGTGATGTCAATGGCACCATTTGGAACTTTACAGTGAAGCGAGGACTGCAGCATGAAATCAATCTGTAGACAAGGAAACACACATCAGGTCCAGTCATCATTTCTTTCTACATCTTAAAACAGTAGCAAAAGTGCAAGCTTTTTGATAACAAGAGATTGTTCTTCCATTCTCAATGACACTGTTATTTTCAATGACTGAAATCACATTTTCAGATTGAACTATCAGCTCAAGGACAACAGCAGATATGACAGTGATATTAAGATTGGATTGCGATTACAGTTTCAGTTTTGACAAGCACAAGGATGGATCATCGCCGGTGTCAATTCAGCAGTTCTTTCTTTATCAGGAAATCAGCAGTCTCACAACAATACTCTAAGACTCAAATGGACAAGTGTTAATCTATAACTGACAAGATGCTTCGGTAGAGTTGTATTAGCAATATTTGCATCTAAAACTTTCACAATTCACCTTGAATGGATCAGTGGACAACAATTACCCAAGGCAAATACCCTCCCACAATCTTGTGGAGAAGTAGGCGGTCAGCAAGTGCCCAAACCATACTAAACTGAACTGAAACACAAGCAATGTTTTGACATTCAATACAGATGCTATATCATGAGGTGGACAGGTGGTGTATGTATTTGCATATACCAAGGAAAAATGGTGCAGTCGCATACTATGCGATGCCAAGCCACACTGGAGATCCAATGAACCGTATTACGCACTTACTACACTACTACTGAACTTTGGATTAAGTAAATAAGTTCTTGAATATCTTACAGAGCAGTATAGTAGTACGCCCTTATCTTGTGGTATGCAACCACACAAGAAGCTGTATCATACTAATACGGTACAGTACTACTACAAGAAAAAAGAAAGAGGAGTACTAAAGAAGTGTACCGACGAGCCAGGCGAGCCCCGGTGCACGTCGAGCGAGCCGACGGCGTTCCCGGCGCCGTTGCGGAACTCGGCGACGTCGGCAGGCACGGCGGACGGCAGCAGCCGCGCGCCCAAACGCGCAACCGCCTGATCCGCGACCGCCCGCGCCACCTCCCGCTGGGCCATCTCGGGCGCGCGTTTCACCGTAGCGTCCGGCCCCGCCGAGGCGCGCACGGCGCTCGACGTTTTGCCTCTGGGCGGGGGAGGACGCGAGTGGGCAAGCCGGGGGGCGCTGAGGTTCGGGAGAGTACAGGAGAGGGAAGAGGAAGCCGAGATCAACGCGGGCGCTGTGGCGTGGGTGGTCGCCGGCAGCAACCGGAGATATTGCTCGAGCCGGAGCATGGAGGGGAAGCTGATGCCAGTCCCGGCGTCGGATGGGGAGAGTGAGATGCGGACGTTACAGTGAAACTAGGAGTAGTACGGTAATGCTATACGTGTGGCGTCCGGCTTCTTCACCTCCGGACGGCTCGCGTTCCTTCGCTAGTTCCCCTTGCTTATCCTTTCCACCTGCCTCACGTCACTCAGCCTGCTGCTCTGTAGGGAGACGCTCGCCGCCGCTCGCGGTGCCGCCCCACCCGAGCCGTGCGTCCTCCGCCCGTCGCCCCTCCCTCCCTCCGCGACCCCCATGCCACCGGAGAGGAGGGCGACGACGCCAACTTCCGGCGAGCTGCCCCTCTCTCCCTCCCCCTCCCTCCTTCCCTCCGCGACCTCATGCCATCGGAGAGAGGGCGACGGCGGCTTCCGGCGAGCCGCCCGTCTTTCCCTCCCCTCTCCCTCCTTCCCTCCTCGACCTCCATGTCCCAAGAGAGGAGGGCGATGGCGGTGGCTTCCGACGAGCCGCCCCTCCCTCCCTCCCGTGACCTCCGTGCCACCGAAGAAGAGGGTGACGGCGGCGACTTCCGGCGAGGTAGGTGGGTTCTTCTTTAGATCTGAGCCCTCCTCCTCCACTTCCTCCTCTTGATCTAAGCCCTCATCCTCCTCCTCTAGATCTAAGGGATGCGGCGGTGGCTAGGGTTCCGGCGAGCTCTCGAGGTCAGATCTTGCCGTATTGCAATGGTTTTTTTGATGTTGCAACATATGATTTCGAATGTTGCAATGAGATTTTTTTATGTTGTTGTAACAGATGTTTTTGCGATGTTGTAGTAGTACTGCTTGAGATGTTGCAGTATATTTCAGTTGCTTCAACCTCATGTTGCAGTAGTTGTTCCATATTGTTGCAAGTGTTTTTATTTCGAGCGTTGTTTCATATGCTTCACAACAGTGTTGTAATAATATGTTCTAAATGTTTCAGCTCCTTCAGCCTATTGTTACAGTAGTTAGTTCGATGTGGTTGCAATAATATGTTCATGGTGTTTCAGCTGCTTTATCCTAATATTTTAGCTGTTGTTCCTTGTTGCTGTAATAATATGTTCATGGTGTTTCAATCGCTTCATCCTAATGTTGCAGCTGTTGCTCCTTGTTGTTGCAATATATATGTTTCATGGTGTTTCAGCTGCTTTAGCCTAATGTTACAGTAGTTGTTTTCGTGTTGTTGCACGTGTTTTATTTTAGCTCTCTATGTTATTCGGTCGGGGAGGGGCGAGCCAGGACAGATGGGGGCGCGTGGTTCACCGGGGCCTAGCGGGCGGAGGTGCTGGGGCCGGCGGACGCGGGGGTGCTGTGGCCATGGGGGCGCTGGGCATGCAGCATGCTCGTCGCGGGCATGGGGCAGACGCGACAGGCTACGGGGCGATCTGGGGCGTGCGGACTCGCGCAATACAGAGGCTAGCGGGGCTCTTCGTAGGCATCGTGGGTCACCTGTTCATCGGTGTTAGTGGGGCTCTTCGTTCGACGAAGACGCAGCAGCGGCAGTTCGCACGGGTGCGCAATCTCAGGGCGGCAGCGTCGGTCCATGCTGCTGCCCTAGTCTCGTACCATCGCTAGCGGATCCGCTCCTTGTGTGCGTCGCCAGAGGGCGTGCTGGTAGTGTCCGATGCCAAACTAGGAAAGGGGCGTGCACTGGGGAGTGCGGACTGGGTAGCGGACGAGGGGGGTCGAGCGCTGAGGGGGCGTCCGGACGCTAGTGCCTAGATCGAACGTCTAGGTGCTAGCAGTTTCTAGAGTAGTAGCTACCACGATGACGTAGCGCTAGCGTGTATTTGCAGAATAGTTCACGATAGTAAATCAAGTCCATATTTTGTATTCTAAAAAAGAGGTTCATATTTTGTATGGGACTTTGAAAAGGCAAAACATGTTAAATGCAGTTGAGGTTGTAAATTGTTTTTTTCCTTACCTTTAAACCAAAAATACTATACTTGAATATTCTTTTTCCTTTCTTTATCCGTTTATTAGAGCATCTCCAACAAGATTGGTATCTAACATGTAAATGTTATTTTAGCTAAAGCTCTAGAAAAATGGACTCCAAGAGACTGGCCAACACGATTGCTATCCCATTTGACATGCTATCCCATGAGCATGGGTAGCTAAATTTGATTAGCCAATATGAATTGCTATCTTAGTGTATGTGAGGCTAATAGCTAGTGCCATGTTTGCGTTGCTCCAAACTCCATTCCTTTCTCTTAGAGATATTGCTAGTCTGTTGGAATGTGTTGAATTATGGAGAAAGGATTTTTATGAAGTGGATAGCTAAATGAAGATATAGAACATGAAATCTAGAATGTCTCTTGGAGATGCTCTTAGGTGAGCTTGAGACTATGGTTTTAATTATATATTATATATAATATAAATAAACAAAGATACTCACCTCCCCTATAAATCCACGTAAGGTCTTGTTTGGATATAGTCTGATTCGCACAATCAATGTAAGGCCTTGTATGCATATTGTTGGCACATCAATCCACATGTGTTGGGTGGATTGATGTGAAATTTAGTTCAAGTTCCACTTCAATTCACCTAACCATATGTGGATTGATACAAATCCGACTATATCCAAACAAGACCTAAATATATCCAGTATCTATGAACACCAACTTGAGACCAAGATCGACATAAGATTGACTAGAGATGTGAATTGATGAGCCCTAGGGTATCTCTTGCTCATTTTTAGTTCAAAAATTGTTACTAATATTTCCAAACAAGATTTGATTTTCAAAAACTAATAAAAGTTATATTGAGCTATAAGCAGAGAAGACGATGACTGTAACACTAGCAGAAACTAGAGCAAATCAAAGAAGGGTGCATTTTTCTTATGTGTATGGATTTGGAGTGATTTAAGTCATAACCATTGTAACAAAACCGTCTAATTTATAAGAGCACAAGTACAATAGCAATCACCGAAGCAATCAAACTATCATACTTGAGCCCTTATAAACCCGGTCATCCGATGAAATCACGAAGGATCTCAAACAAACTAACATACAAACCAAGATCGTACATGATTCAACATAACAAGTCGCATGTTACATCACAGTTCACAAATAGTTCACAAATATCTCACATACATCGAAGTTCACATAGTTATTACAAACCAGGTTTAAATAGCGGAAGCAAAGTAGTTTGACATCAACATCACACTTAGTTTAAATACATGCCAGTACTACAGTTATTTCCAGCAAAAGCAGAATAGAGAGGATATCTTAGGAGTACCATGCCCCATGATTTAGTCATCATCCACGATAGGATGAAGGCAGTTCTTACAGTACCCATGATACATCATGTCATCTGCAACAAAAGAGAATAAACCCTGAGTATGAGAACGTACTCAGCTAGACTTACCCATCATAAACCAAAAATAGTATGACACCAAGGAGTATGCAAGACTTTATCGGTGGAGTTAGTTTGACAACATTTTGCATAAAAGCTTAAGTAACATAACTTGGAGATTTGGTACCTCTAACATTAATTTAAATACCTAATCAAATAAGCATTTCTAGATTAGCACATGTACTAGAGCAATCACTTGATTAAACTAACAAACATTAATAACCATATCCGTTGTAATAATTTAAGCATCATCATAACCATAACCATCAAGTTTCATCAATTAATGCTACGTTGTCGCTGCTTAGTCAAGTTCTTACTATCCGGGAGAGATGACGACTCGAATCGATTCCAACCAACTGGGGAGTTATTCCTAACACAAACCCATACTTCCCCCGTCGGGTCACCTTTGGTACAATTCAGGTACAGTCGCGGGTCCGAGCAGGGCCGCACCCTTAGAGATTCTACCAGTCTGCCAGAAAGTTCAGGCTCGGCCTGCCCTTGGACTCACATCACTGGCTCCCCGCATATCCTTACTGTCTCCAGTGTGTGCACTTTCACTTACCGGGTCTCGACCTGAATTAAGCTACTCGGCTTCGTGGTCAGAATGAGTTATTCGGCCAGCTAAGTGCTAGGCATGCGTTTAACATGATATGAGGACGTACAACGAATCGGTCCTTAACCGACATAGGCGGGGATAAATAGACACCAAGACCTCCATGCCTTGTGCTTCTCTATCATAATTCCGCCCGGTCTCCTTTTTATTCATCAACACATGGTTATTTCCATGATAGTAATTATAGCCAACCGTGACCAGATATCTACCTATATCTCGCAGGTGGCAGAAAATCACCTGACTTCTACTGGACTAAGCATGGCTAAGCATATATTCAATCCTAAACCTACATAGGATTCAAGATATATTTATCTGGATAAGGAAAATATATGCAGCAAGTGTTTCCAATCAACTCTTATAACCTAATGCATCAAACATAAAGGACGCAAGTGATGTTTGTAAAAATATAGGAGGCTTATAATGTTCTAGGGTTTGCCTTTCAAGAACGAGGAAGGTTGGTGGTCAGGACACTCAGGAAGATCTTCCATGTTGACTCCTCCTTTCGCCTGAACCTCCTACTCCTAGGCTGCCTGTTGCTCCTCCTGGTGCTCGGGTTTGAACTCGAGTAGAGTCACTCCTTCCGAGGAACCTATTGCATGCATATGCACAAATGAGTATCATGAATGCATAAGAGATGGGGTGACATGATAAATTATATACGCATGAGCATGGTTATTCACAAGATGTATGATAAGTTTAACATTCATTGACCAAGTAGATGTATAACTTTCTTCTAGTTGATCTTTACTGAGTAGGTGAATATCTCTTCTATAGTACAAGAAACATACACTCACCAAGTTCTAGTAACCTAAGGTAAAGTTGTTCATCATCAGTAAAAAAGCCTAGAACCTACAGCTAACAACTAATCTCAATTAGCCTGAGCATCTATACAAGCATCACATAAGACAAACAATTACAATTAACTTAGTCATTTCCTACTGTAAACAGCAGCTACTTATTTTGGCCATATCTAGAGTTCTACTCAACCAAATACTATGATGTTGGACTTTATGGAAAGCTTATAAAACTGCCTAAAACTTTCTTAGTCATATCAAGATGATTCAATGGCTATCAAGGTCAAACAAAGCAATTTCATACATCTATCTAAAAATTTCAGAGAACAAGCATTTCTAGAGACCAACTTCCAATAGCTATAACTCTCAAAACATTTAGCCTATTGCCATCAAAATTTGACACAAGCAATATAAGTAAGTTATCTACAACTTTGTTATTTACAAGATTCACAACAAACATCATTTTACCCATGCAATTTACTTAACAATAGAAACTGTCCAAAAGAGTCACTAAAATTGAGTTATAGAGCAATTAATATTTCACTGCATACAAGCAATCAAATTTGGGCACAACCAATGGTACCAACAGTTCATAGACATCATATACACTTTAGAAAACTTAATGGTCAAGCCCAAATAAATTATTTAAATGCATTTATTAATTTATTTGGACACTAAGGTGAAATAAGGAAAATATATCAAAAGTGCACAATAAATTTTGAGAAAATTACAGTAGCCTACATATGACCCTAAAAGTCTATTGTAAAAATTTATGCCATTTGGATAAGTATATCCATCTCTACAAAATGACAAGTTGCACAGGCTTATTTTAGCAAAAATAGTTTTGCATAGTGAAAAGTGTCAAACAACAGATTTTATATTTTTATTACATTCATCCTAGCACCATAACACCGTGTAAAAATTTTCATGATCATTAGTTATGTATTTTTATCCCATTTATTTTCACTTGAAACTAGCAATTATTTAAGATTAAATAGGAAGACCATATTCTAAGTATGGTTACTATATGTTTAGTATTTTTTGTTAGCTAGAGGACGTTAACACAAGATTAGAAAAATTGGAATCACAATTTTATCACTTTCCTAGCTCAAGTTATGCATTTTACAAGATTAAAAATAATTTAAAAGCACTTATTTAGCTCAATTTAATTCTCCTAGAAAAACATCCGAAACAGTAGGTTTTATATTTTTATCAAATAGTACACATTATGATGAATCCAACAAAATTTGGTTCACTTGATTTGGACACTCCTAGCTCTAGATATGATTTTTTGAAACATGTATTCAAATCTATGAAAACAAATAAGAAAATCAATTAACACTCAGACTAACAGATGGGGCCCACGGTCAACGGGGCTCACTTGTCAGCAAAATAGAAATAGAGGATGGAGGTTGACCGGTGATAGCTCGCTGATGGTGAGGTCTCCAGTGACGAGGTTAACTCCGTCGTGTTCCACTCAACCTCCCGCATCGAATGAGGTAGGTCATCGGACCTCTAATGACGGTTGGCTACAGCAGCGGCGCTAATGGCGACTCGGCGGAGGCGTGCAATGGGGCTCCGGCCATCCTCGGCCATGGCATGCTCGGGTGAGCCTGGCTATAGCTTTGTGGTGACCTAGTGGAGCTCTAGGGTTAGGTCTAGATGATGGTGGAGCGACGGCGTGCTCTGGCCGTGTGCATGGCGGCATGGCGGTGCACAGCGCACAATGGTGAAGTCACCATTCTGGCAAGACGGTGGCATATATAGTGTGTCTAAGGTGTTTTTGTGACCTCACAACCATTTCATGCATTGGTCACACACAATGGCAAGCATATATATGTATATAAAGAACATCACATGTGATAAAGATAAAGTGAATGAGATGAAACTTCTTATGCTCATGCTCATGAATGCTTGGATGATGCTTGTGCTCATGAAATGCAAGTGCCCAATGCATGCTTAACACGAGGGTGTTACAGCCCCTCTCCCTTATTGAAATCTCGTCCTAAGATTCAAAAGACCTACTATTTTTCATAAAAGGCTGGATAAACCTCATGTAAATAATCTTCCCGTTCTCACGTAGCATCTTGCTCACTATGATTATTCCACATCACTTTGTGAAACTTGATCACACGATTTCGGGTTACTCTATCCTTGCTATCTATAATTTGCACCGGCTTCTCTTCATAGGCTAGATCTGATTCTAACTTGATATCTCTAACATCCACTCTTTCTTCTAGAACACGTAAGCTATATCACATGGATGCCAAAAATGCTTCTTTCAATAGCAAGAATGCAAGATCAATGAGCTAGTATATATTAAGCAACTCCGCGGTTTTGAAGATTCAAAGAATCATAACCATGTGTACAAGTTATCAGAAGATTCCTATGATTTGAAGCAGATCGCCAAGCTTGACACCACCCAACTCACCAAGAAAATTGGCAAAGATCTATTTGTGTGTCAAATATATGTTGATGATATCATATTTGGGACAACAAAACATCTTTTCTTAAACTACACAGGAGAACTACGTATCATTTCATTAAGATAGAAAAAGATCCAATGAGTCGAGTTTAGAAAGAACCCAGACTTGAGGTCCCCAACAAACACATAAGACAAACTATGCGAGTGACTAAAAAAACACAACCACCCAACCAAACTGGTGATTAAACAAGCTCCCGCCATGCATCAGAGACTACATTCACCCCTGTCGATGAAATCTAGCCAGTGTCTACCGAGGGGTATGCCCACAGTAGTAGATAAATCGGTGGAGGTCCACGTGATAGGAACTAGATGGTGACACAGAATGCAGAGACACCGATTTAGACAGATTCAGGCCGTTAGCTTGACATAATACCCTATGTCCCATGTCTTTTAGTGGATTGTATTATGAGATCAGAGATGAATTCGAGGGGGTCCATACCCACCTTATATAGCTCAGGGGTAGGGTTATAGGTCGATTGTATCTATCTTGATTGGTTACATGATATGTGTTTATAAGGAATACGATATCTAGCATATCCGATCAGATTCTCCTTCATCATCAAGGACGCTTCATGTAGACTTGCGGCGCACACCGACCTATGCCATGCCCAGCGTGGCTTGATCTTGTGGGATGGGCCTCCTCTAGTGGCACTGTTGCAGAACCATCCAATTTATAAGAGCACAAGTACAATGGCAACCCGTAAGCAGTCGCACTATCATACTTGAGCCCATATAAACCCGATAGTCCATCGAGTACCATGAAGGGTCTCGATTCATCGCCAACATACAACAAAGATCATACATGATTCAACATACATGCCACTTGTTACATAAGGTTCACAAATACATTACCATACATCAGAGTGTGATTATAGTTAGTACAACCCAAGTTCCAAATACAGTAGTAGTAGCAGAAGCAAAGTAGTTTTAAAACCAACATCTCACACCATTGTTTAATACAGGCCAGTTCATGATCACCACCCACACAAGCATCATAGATAAGATATATAAGTAGAAGCGCCTTGCTCAGGGCCTACTCCTCATCCACAGCAGGACAGAAGCAATTCTTACAATAGCCATGAAAGACTGTGTTATCTACAACAAGTGGGAAATAAACCCTGAGTACAAGAAGGTACTCAGCTAGACTTACCCATCATAAACTAAAAATAAAGTGACTTCAAGGATCATGCAAGGCTTTATAAGTGGAGCTAGCTTGACACCATTTTGCATAAAAAGCCACTAATTCAGCTATACATTTATAATTCGGTCATTAAGTTAATTATAGCTATTCATCTCTGGATTAACAACTAACCTATGCCAAACATATGGTATATCATTTAGTAGCATAACAATAGTAACCATAGCCGGTGTAAGATTTTTATATTCATCAGAATCATCATATTCCATAATCCAATTACTACGATGAAGGGGCTCCGTCAAGTTTCTCACTATCTAGGAGAGACGACGATTCGAATTAATTGCAACCAGCTGGGAGTTTATTTCTAACACAAACCTAGACATACCTGCACCAAGGTAGTCTTAGGTCACCTTTGATACAACTAGGTCCAATTCGTGGGTTCGATCAGTGCCGCACAATCAGGGATACTACCGGATGCTAGGTCGATCAAGACTCTAACCTACCCTTGGCCGTACACTAGCTCCCCACACATACTTACTACCTCCACTATGTGCACTCTAACAGAATGGAGCCCGGCCTGAGTTGAGCTACTCGGCTTCATGGTCAGAATGAGTTATCTGGCCAGCTAAGTGAGAGGCATGCATTCAAAATGATAAGAGGGCCTCCAACGATGTGGTCCTTAATCGGCACAGACGGAATCATATGAGTCAACCTACACATAGACTCCACCCGGCCTCTAGTTACATTACCCCATGGCTTCGGTATCCATCTATATCTCACAGGTGATAGGAAATCACTCAGCTTCTACCGGTCTAAGCATTGCTAAGCATATATTCGATCCTGGACCTATACAGGGTTAAAGGTATAAATATATGGACAAGATAATTCTATGCATCTAGTGTTTCCAAATCCATTCTTACAACCTAATGCATCAAACATAAATGACTCAAGTGATATTTTGTAAAACATAGGAGGCTTAAAATGCTCTAGGGCTTGCCTAGGATCCAACACAAAGTTAGTTCAGTTAGCTTGCATCATCTTGGTGACATCTTTAGTCCTAACACTTGCTTAGTCCTTCCATCTTCAGGATATGTTCACCATACACCGCCTTTGGGTTTGGCTCCAACATCACATCCTTCATGTGGTGCATATAGCATACCTAGATGAGATGCACAATGCATATGTATGAATGCATGGAAGTGCCATAGATGATGCATCATAAGAAAGGAAGCAAGACAAGTACAAGGTCAAGGTAGCATGACACACAAGTTAACTTAAGTCAAGCTATTGTAACCATTCATCAATCAAGAACTAATTTAAGAAGAGCACCATATAAGAGCTAGGGCTGCTGTGTGAACAACACCCATATAGATATCCAACTAATTAACTAGGGCCACACCATTTAGAGCATGCACAAGCAACATCAAGAATGGGCAATCAACTTAAGTGCATACACAGCGTCTGGGTAGTAGCACAATAGTCACTTATTCTAGCCAAAACTAGGGTTATAGGTATCAAATAAAGGTGACCCTAGACTTTATAGAAAGCTTAGGAAATTGTCTACAACTTTGTTATTTACACCTAGAGCTAATTCAAAGGTTAACAAGGTTGAAAAACACTAACAAGCAGATCTGCACAAACTAGGACAGAAAAACTAACATGAACTTCAGAAATGCATAACTAGAGTTCTAGTCATCCAACAAACATCATCCTTAACTTTATGGAAAGCTTATTAAGTTATTTATAACTTTCTTATTATCATATTAAGATGATTCTATAGCTATGAAGGTCAAACAACACAAAGAAGACATCTCTGTCCAGACTTGGGATAGAATATGTCACTCCACTTTGAATAGCTATAACCAGAGTTCTAGACCAGAAAAAGTTGTGCTCCTAGACATTTTGGAAAGCTTAACACAAAAATTACAACTCTTCTATTATCACCAAGATGTGATTCCATGTGTACGCAAGCCAAATAATACAATCATTCAGATCTATTTAGAGGACATGCAAAACTTGACAACAAACTTCTAAAATCTATCACTCTTAAACAATCTAGCCTAAAATCATGAAATTTTAACACACGCAAGAAAAAGAAGTTATCTACAACTTTTGTATTCACTACATTCACATAAAAAAAATATTTGCATCATGAAATAATTGCATAACCAAAACTACACATGCAACCCAAACAGCAGAGGCATAACTACATTCATCTATCATTTAGTTTGCTACAAACTAACATATTCTTGACATATATGCCACTCCAACAACTTGGAATCATATTCAAACCATCAGATAGTAATAGCTACTAGAAGCATCACAAACATCATAAGCATACTTATGCTTGTTTACAAGCAAGCTTCCATTCGCCCTTTATAATTATATAAACCTATATGTTAATTTTTAAGTGATGTGTCAAACATATAGTTTGGAGCTCAGATTTTTATGGGAGAAATATGATGACAAAATATAGTCACTACATAAATTTCACATGCTCAGGTTTTATAATTTAATTACTATGAAAAAGACAAATTGCTATTGCAAGAAAACATGTAAGAGCAAGATAAATCTAAAACTCAACATTTTTTTTCTGTAAACATATAGCCATATTAGGGTTTCTCAGGCCATAATATCACAATGCAAGGGCAAAGGAACCACATTTCACATTTTTGCATATATAAATTATTTATAAGCCATTTAAAACCATTTATCAAGCATTAAGCAAGTTAAATCAATAACTCAGTCATATTGCATCCAAAATTTATGGAATTTTTACCAGAGCTCACGCATGCCATAATTATACTAGAATAAAATTGTTAGGTCATTTGGAGTAGTTTAACAGTAGATATGATGATAGCAAGCAGAGCAAGCTAGACTTAACCATTAATCATGATTAAATCATTACATCATAAAACAGTGTACAAACAACATGTTTAATATTTTTCTTAGCCAGCACATGCTAAAACAAGACTCCCAAAACTAGAATCACATTTTTAGGACATTTCTACCTCGAGATATGCATCTGATAAACTTAAAAGGTTTTCTAAAAGCTCTTTACAACAATAAATAAAAATAGCATAAACTTTCTACTAACACATATCATATTATGACTCTAGTACGTAGATCTACTCACAAGGATTCCAAAACATCTTCATTTGCTATTTTACAATTTTTTTATGATTTACTATGATTTTCCAAAGTTTCAGCAATAAAAGAAAACACATTTGCACTGAGGACCCTAAACTTTCATGAAAATAGATTCCAGCGAAATGGTCCTTCTAGGCACTATTCACATGAGCCACAGACTTTACAGATAGGCCCTTCCCTTTCATCGAATTGCTATGCGAGGTCCCTGCCATGAATCAGAGCAGAGGAGGCACGGGAACTCGCCAATGCCAGCCGGAGGAGGCTCATTGGTAGCAGTGGATTGGTGGAGAAGCCTGAGGGGGCCCGCGTGCACTAGTGGGTGGCCAAGGTTGGCCGTGAGGTAGGCCATGGCGTCCTGGCCATGAGCATAGGAGCCCACGGTGGAGGCGGCTACAGTGGTGGCAACCACGATGACGAATGCAACCAGCAAAAGGGGCATTGCGGCAGTGCGGTGGCAGGGTGCACCCATAGAAGGTCTCAGCACGGCCGACGACAAAAACAGCTCTGACGGTTGGGGCTGTGGGCGACGGCACGGCCTGCGAAGCGGCACAACGGAGGTAGCGTGACACAAGGAAGGGGATGGCGAGGCTGGCTGGTGCAGAGGCGGTGCGCAGCAGCGGCAACGAGCTTAGCTCAGGAGTCAGCCATGGTGGGCACGCTCTGGCGCACGTGTGCGGTGCAGAGGGCGAGGGAGGAGGAGCGAGTGAGCGAGAGCGGTAGAGGGAGAGCGAGTGAGGGAGCTATGAGTGCTTGCTATCATCCCACGCACAAGAGGGAGAGAGAGCAGCGCAGGTGCACACAGTAGAAATGGTGGGGCGCGCTCCGCGCATGGAGGACGCGTGGGCATTCCGTCGAACAAGTGCCAGGCGACAGTGTGGGTGCGGTGGATGCCGAATTTGGGCCAGCTACGGGCCGATTTGGACCTTGGGCCTTAAACGAAGTTTGTTGTACTCCTAGTGCTCTCCAACTTCTATTAAAGGTGGATAGCCATTAGGTCACAGATTAGGAGATAATTAGCTCCAAATATGGCACTGTCAACGACTTAACCCAAATTAAACTTTGCTGGGTTTGAGCTCCAATTACTAGGTCCAAACATGGTCAAACTAATCCCAACCTTTTGTATGTCCTTCTCTAAGATGCAAACTCCAACTTTTATTTTGGGATCAAGTCAAGTTGCTTAACAAAAACACAAGAACATGACATGCCAACTATCCTTGCCACTATTCTTAGACAGAATATTTTCCAGGGCTGAAAATCATAGCTGATTCAATCTTTGAGCCTCTATTTGACTTATTTCCAAGCTGATTTGGCTCTTGATCTAAAAACAAAGTTTGTAGCACACAAACTAAATTACCACTTTTATTAAAGGTCAAACACCAAAACAAGTACATAACTTATATTTCTACTTTGGTCAAAACAGGATCACAATACAGCTTTAAATTATGCTTTGTGATCCATTAAAGCATTTTCTTAACATTTACTCAACATGAACCCTTCATGACGTTTGTTGTAGAGTTCAATTACAGTCATTTGGGCAAGGTTGCATGGTTAGGCTGATGACATATGTTCTCATTCACTTAGTAAAGCAATTCAAGCAAGGGCATAACTTGTCATTTCATGTGACTTCTTGATTCCAAACTTCATGAAACTTTTCCAATCATCAATGTGGGTGGAAATTGATGTGAGGCACATGAAAAGGGGCACATTCAACATTACTCAGGTATATATATATGAAAAAGGGTTTACCATTAAACACAAAGGTGTTGTGTTTATTCCCAAAAGTTCAAGTGGGGCTCATTTTCATAGATTTGACCTTGACACCTTCATCACCACTTCTAAGATAAGGAACTAAAGCTCCTAATTACCACATAACATGTCATGTTTGAGCTCAAACCCACTGCTTAGCAAGTGGCTAACACCTAGGGTGTTACAGGCATGGCCCATGTACAACCCTGTGGGTATCCGTTGTTATACCCCCATAACTAGTCCCCGAGCACCATGTATCCGCTGAGTAGTTCCACTTGTCGCCGGCCATCAGGAGTAGGCGTCTAACTAGTTTAACTAGGAGCCAAGCTATTGAATCAAACATCCAACCAATTTAATTAGGAGCTGAGCTTGGACTCACTCATACATAAGGTTTGCTAGAAGGATGTATGGAGCTCAAGTAAATTTTTTTTGAAGCCTTCACCTTAGGTGAAGTGTGCCCACTTAGGTTCTGGGCAGTGAAGTTGGATGCTTAGCATCCCTGACTTAGTCAGCGCGGTGGAACTTAGTCCCTCATGTGCAACAGTAGATGCTTAGCATCCATGCCTTAGGCAAAAGAGACTTTTAGAGCCAAATGAAGAATGTTGACGATTATCGTCGATGACTTAGTCATTTAGGAGAACAGGGGGTCCTAAGAATAAGCACATTCATCATTAGGTGAAGTGTGCCCACTTAGTCCTCGAGTGAAAGGTCCTTGTGTGGTTTTGGTAATTGAGTGACAACCTAGGTAGACTAATTGTGTTTATATGAGATACACAGGTGATTAGTCTACAGGTACATATGTGTGAGCAACATATGCCATAAAGGTGAAAATGGCTTGGAGATGTTGCAAAGCTCACACATGTGATGATGAAGGAGCTCATTGCACATGAGACATGACATTGAGTCATGTGATCAAGGTGGAGAAGATCAAGACATGACTTGGCTTGATGGACCGGTTGTAAGCATGAAGGGCAAGTTGGAGGCTTTGGAGCGATGGACCGCATGGCGGTGAAGCTTAAGCAAGACTTGGCACTGATGGACGAAGGTAACGGTGAAAAGCAAGTGAAGTCAAGATCGATGAACCAATATGATCATGTGATGATATGAAGCGGATCATATCATTGATGATCATGTTGGTGCATATGTTGCATCAACATTGGAGGAGATGAAATGGAATGCACAAGGCAAAGGTATAACCTAGGGCATTTCATTTCACTGGTCATAGGTGTGTAGAGAAGTTGATGACCGAGTTTAGGATAGATGGCCGTACTATCAAGAGGGGCAAACTTATTTGCATATCAGTCATCTAGTGCCACTCGAGTGATCTAACTTTGCATCATCGCTAGGATTGAGTGGCATGGCAAGTTGAGTGGCTAATCCTTTGAAAAATGTTTGTGAAAAGCTAGCACACATACACATGGTGGTGTACACTTGGTGGTGTTGGCACATTTACAAAGGAGATGAAGTTGGAGTTGATGTGGATCAACTCGGTGATGGAACGGAGGCGAGAAGGGTTCAAAACTCCACCGACAGAGTGTCTGCCCGTAGAGTGCGGATAGTCCGACGGTGCCACCGATGCCCTATACAAAAAATATAGGGTCTCACAGAGTGGCCTGGACGCTGGTCACGTGGTGACCAGACGCTGGGGTCCTACGTCCGGTCAGTGGAGGCCGAGAGCGTGCAGGCGTCGATCATCGACCGGACGCTGGCGCTAGAAGTGATCGGATGCTGGCAGGGTGTGTCTGGTCAGGCTGATGTATGGTGACATAGGTGACACAGAAAAGTTGGAGAAGGACCGGACGCTGACGCTGTGTCCGATTGTGACCGACCGGACATGTCCGGTCGTGACTAGTACTTTACTGGAAATGACCAGACGATGGGGTTGCTGCGTCTGGTCAGTTTGAGCAGCTGCGTCTGGTCATTACTTGACCATTGAGATCAAGTGACTGAGGTTGAATGGAGGCAACACGTGGTGAGCATCCGTTGACCGAACGCTAAGGTCCTGCGTCAAGTCGATCTGACCGGAGCGTCTGGTCGTCCTGAAACTTGCCTAGTGAAGGGGTAACGGCTAGTTCAGCCCATGGGGCTATAAATAGAAGATGGTCTCATCCATGGCTGGTGCTAAGCACCTTGAGGGACTTTGTGTCCATGCTTGTGAGTGCTTAGGAGCCCTCCATCTCACATATGCTTGATAGTGATCATCCGATTGTGTGAGAGAGCGATTCTAGTGCGATTGCATCATGAGGTTGCATTGAGTGGCACTAGGAAATAGAGTTGCAAGCTGGTGGTGCTTGTTACTCTTGGAGGTTGCTACCTCCTAGATGGCTTGGTGGTGGTCTCCATCAAAGCCCGCAAGATTCTTGTGCGGTGCTCTGGAGAAGAGCTTTGTGAGGGGCATTGTGCTCGCCCCACGGGAGCCACAAAGAGCAACTCTAGTAAAGCGTGTCATTGAGCTACCCTCACTTTTGGGGTAGGTTCTTGCAGTGCCTGACGTGCGGGCTTGGCGGGTGATGCCAATTAGTCGCTGAGCCACCAAGTGAGCGGTCGACACAACAGGGACTAGCGTGTTGGCAAGCACGTGAACCTCAGGAGAAAAATCACCATGTCAACCTTGTTCTTCCCGTTGTTTTGCAATCCCCTTTCACAAGCTTGTATTTATATTTCATATACATTGTGATTGTGTAATTGCTCTTGTAATTAGTTAGCATATGTAGCTTACTAGTTACCTTCTTGCTTGTGTAGCATAGAAGTAGCTCCCTTGCGTGGCTAATTTGGTTTGTGTAACCTTGTTAGTCACATTACTTAGTTTGTGTAGCTAAGTAATTGCGCTCTATAATTCGGCATTGGTTGCCTTGTTATTGAGCATTGCTAGTGAGTTTAGGTGGCTTTATGCTTTTGCTTACTAGCTTGTATAGGAGCTCCCTTGTTGCTTGAAGTACTAGTGGCATAGGTTTGTGTGACCTTACTTCTAGAATTGGTTAGGTGAGCTCTAGCTAGCCCGGCACCTTTGTTGCTTAATTAGTATCTTTGGAAGGTGCTAGAGAACATAAATAAAGGGGTGTAGTCTTGGCTAAACCGATAGTTTTAATTCCGCACTTATTTTGGTTAGCCAACGTGATTAATTTTAGAAAGGACTATTCACCCCCCTCTAGTCTGCCATCTCGACCCTACAAGTGGTATCAGAGCAAGGTCTCTTATTTGTGGTCTTCACTGACCCGAGAGGATGGCGTCTAGTGGGCTAGACGTTTGTGAGACACATTTTTGATGGCACAAACTTTGCACTTTGGAAAAATCATATGCTTGATCATTTTCGTGCAAAGGGACCTAAGTTTTGGTGGATTGTCACTAGTGGTCTCACCCATGTCTTGGACCATAGAAATCTCACCAAAGCTCAAATAGTTCTCTATAAACTTGATGCACATGTTTGTTGTTTTCTAATGGATGTATTGAGTTTTGATTTGATGAAACAAGTAAACTACATGGAAACCACACGTGAGATATGGGAGTCCATCAAGCGCACCTTCGGTGATTCCTCCACATGGGATGATGGCAAATTCAAGAAGAAGGATGAGCCCAAGAAGGAGGCGCATGAGTGTGTTGAGCATGCCACAATTTGGTAATTGTGGAAGATTGCTCTACCTCATGGTCAAGTGATGATGATGATGATCACACCACAAGATCACTTGATAAGGGTGATGACAATGCCACAAGTGTTGTAAATGATGATGCTATCCCATGCACACTTGATGGTGATGTTGGTTCATGCTCAAGCTATGATGATGATGCTACTACAAGCTCTCAAACTACACCACATTGTCTTATGTCATAAGGTGACACCAAGGTATCAAATGATAATGTGGTTGATCATGTTGATTCATATGATGAGCTTGTTAGTAGACTTGCTAGCATGACCATGTCTTTAGAAAATGAGAAAGCTAAAACATTGAAATTGGAAAATGAAAACTCATTTCTAAAGAACTCTTGTGAAGAACATAAGAAATTACTTGATGCTTTTAAATCTTCACATGATGAGCTAAAATTGAATCATGAGACACTACTTGCATCTCATGATGAATTATTAGAACAACATGCTTCTATCATTAAAGTGTTTACAAAGAAACTTAAGTGTTTACAAAGAAACTTAAAAATAATAAGAGCTCATCACATGGGTCAATTGATCAATCACATATTGTTGCTAACCCTTGTGATGTAGGCAAGAAGCATGTATCCACCTCTTGTGATGATTTATTAGATATGCCATGCTCTTCATATATAGATGCTTGTTCTACTTCTATGTCTTGTGAGACTAACCTTTTGAAGGAGAACAATGAGCTCAATCACAAGTGAAGAAATTGAGCAACAAGTTAGAGAGGTGCTACAACTCTCAAGTCACCTTTGAGCATATGTTGAAGACTCAAAGAAACTTTGGTGACAAGAGTGGAGTTGGCTTTAGGACTAGCAAAGTCAATCATCAAGAAAGCCAAAATGACATAAGTGGCATTGGCTTCAACAAGAGCAAGATCAAGGGCAAAAGATGGGGCAAGAGAAGATATGAAAGAGAGATGAAGAAGCAAGAACAAGAGAAGCTCTCTCATTTCATGTGCTTCAAGTGCCATGAAGTGGGACATCTTGCAAATGGTTGCCCCAATGAAGAAAAGCTCAAGTTGAAGAAAGAAGAAGAGAGGCTAAGGCATGTGAAGTGCTTCAAGTGCCGCACTTGGGGTCATCTTACCTCAATGTGCCCAACCAAGCAATTGGTGAAGCAACAAGTGAAGCCCCAACCAAAGCCATAAGTTGAGAAAGAGAAGACACCCCAAGAGCAAATCAAGATCAACCATGAAGATAGTGGTGATTTGATGATAAAGAAGAAGAAAACAAGAAGGGGTGGAAAGGCAAGGCATCCAATGCAAACTCAAGATGCCAAGATGATGAGCAAGAATAAAGATGAGAAGAAAGATTATGCTCACATCAAGTGCTTCAAGTGTGGAAGTATGGGACACTTTGCCTATAGGTGTCCTACCAAGCTTGAGAAGAAGGCTCAAGCAATCCATGAGAGGCAAGGCAATGAGAAGCACCACATGAGCAAGGAAAAGAAGGCTCAATCAAAGAGGAAGTGCTACTCATACCGGGAAAGGGGACACATGGCACATTCATGTCCCCTAGGTAACATTCCTAAGCCTATTTCAATTGATGATGATTCTATGCTTAGGAAGGATGGTAATGGTACCTCTATGGTTGCTATTGCAAAACATCCCGCTACTCATACTAAGGCATTGCCTAAGTATGTTGCACCTAACTTGAGAGGACCCAAAATTGTTTGGGTACCATCAGAAGGTGGATGATTGTTTGTAGGTACCATCGGCATTGGAGACTTGATTCTATTGATTTCATATTAATCATCATATGTTGAGTCAAGATATGAAGCCTAGTGCGCATCCAAACCCAATGCCAAGTGAAAATTAAGTGAAGTCCAAGTGCTATCAACATACAAGTGCTATAATTCAAGTTGTTGGTGATTCATTGGATATATTTGATGACTTGCAAATAATTGAGTTAAAGCTTGCTAGTTGGATGATCATGAGCTAACCAAGGTATATCTCTTGTTGATCATTTCTTTTGGGTGCATATGAGTTGATTGAATTGGATAAATATACAATATTGCTTGCTATAAGTTGATTGAATGGATAATTGCTTAGTAATCAAGTTTGGATTGATTTGTGTTGGATAAATTCATGAAATGACATTTAGTAAGTGGATTGAATGGATTTATGTGTTGTGAAAGTATTCAAACGAGTTAGTTTCAAGTTTGATTCATATTTGATGAAGTATAGCTCAAGTGATTGAAATCTGTCCTATATTGAAAATCTGAGTGAGCTGTGATCTTAGCCATGTTTGAGTAATAAAAACTTATTAGATTGGCATAAAAATTGGTATACATGCTCTAGACTCATGGTATAAGATTCTGTAAAATTTTCAAGAGAATTGGATAAGAAATGCTTCAGTTTTGGAGTGGATCTTGTCAGCTATAGTGCAGCAGTTTTCAGCATGTAGCAGTGGTGGAAGAATTGAAATATGGTAGCAATCTAAAAGTCAAATGAATCTCAAATTTTTACAGCTACTAGATAACTTAGTAATGCACACCTCCACCAAATTTCGTGGTATTTGGATTTGTACTTTGGGAAATATGCTTATTCCTTTGAAGGTTACAAAATCTGTCAGAAAAGTGACAAATGTTGGATTGATCTAGAGTCACTTTAATTGAAAGGTCCCCAAGTTGGAAACATGGTTACAAGTGTTTGAGGTACCTAAGTTTGGTTTTGAGATGATATAGAAGCATGACAAACAAAGAGTACAAGACCATTTGATTGTGGAGTGTACTTTGCACACTTTTGGTACTCAAGATAAAGATCAAGATCAAACTCAAGTTGAAGATGGAGTTTAAGTTCTAGATATGATTAGAGATCATTTGGTAGAAAGAAAAAGACTTAAACAAGTAGAAAGAAAAGGACTTAAAGAGGGAATCAAGGTTACTCATCAAGTTAAGTCCATTACTTGGTTCAATCAATCAAGTTATTTTAAGTGAGTATCAAGGATGGTTCTTGGAGAGAGGTCACTTCTCCCTAGTGTAGGGGCTTGCCGCCTATGTGTAGGTGAACCAAGTGTGGTACTTGGAAGGCTAACATGGAAGTGGAGATCCGAGGAACATTTGAGATGCTTAGTTGAAGCAATCAAAAGGGTTGATCAAGAAAAGCAAGCAACACCCAAAAGAGAGCTAGTCATGATATTTTAAGTGGTATTCACACCAAGCCTATAATTGGACTTCACATTGCTTTTGGAGTAATGAATTGGAATCTATGTGACTATCCTCTACTCCAACATAGCAAAGGTATCATTATAATGTGCATGATCATTTCATCCCTTACTAGTATGTGGATAGTGCATATAGTACATGCTTCATAGGATCATGCATAACAAATGAAATGTTTAAATTCATAACCTACCACTATTGCTTAAACTATTACTTGATCTAGTGGTTAGTATATGAATTTGTTCATGAGCTAGTGATCCCAAGTACTTGATCTAATTTGGATTGCTAACAAGTGACAAGTACAACATTGGCAAAATAACCCTTGCAAGAGGTGTGAAGAAGCTTGTCATTGGTTCAAACCGGACTTGAAAGCTTAGGCAAATCAATCTAGTTCATGTCAACCATAGAAGCTCATGATAGTGATAAGAGTACAAGCACAAGACAACAATGCAAATGGATATCTAGTTTGTTTGTTTCAAGTGATATCTAGACTCAAGTATTTCATCAAAAATCTACAAATGATGTCTAGATCAACTCACAAGTGATATCCTATAAGTGGTACTCATGAAGATAGCAAATGTTTAAGAAATGATTTTTATTGATAAATCCAACAAGTGGTTCCATACTAGAAGATTCTTTCAAGTGATATCATATCTACATATGGTATCAATCATGCAAGACAATGGTTCCATAAGTGATCCTCAACTTTAAGTGATCATCAAATGAAGAATGCATCCTTCACCTACAAGAGCTCAAGTGTATCAAATGGATGACCCAGGCTATCACATAGGGGGAGGTGGCCCACAAATTGATCTCAAGATCAAAAATCTTATGTGTGGTATCTCAAGAAGCCCTACACAAGTAAGGATGAAAACAGTCGAACTTGGTCGAAAAACTCAACCGTTTTCTACTTTTACATTTGAAATATGAAAGCAAAAGCAAAAGTGGACAAGCCAGACACGAAAACGAACATGAACTTATGGAATATCTAGAATTTTGAAAACGAACCAATTCGAGCGGAATTATGTCGAACACGGTCAGTATGCGAAAATTCAATACGAAATACCAACCCACAGTGCATAGCATTAAACAAGTGCACGGCCAAATACATAACAAGTTCACAACTAACAAGTGCATGATCTAATTCAAGTGCATAGCATTAAACAAGTGCACGACCAAATACATAACAAGTCTAGAACAAACAATTAATAGAACATGAACATCTACCCGGGGGCTCTAGGACACGCGGCGCTCATCCCGCGGCGCTGGGTACGGGCGCTGAGGTGGGGAATGGACAGGTAGCGGCGGCGACACCTAGGGGCGGTCGGGAGCGCCTCTGCCCCGTCACTTTGCCAGGCTCGAACCGAAGCAGCAGGCTGGCACTTGCCTATTTCATCTCCTCCGGCACCCTACACATCATGAGCATAGGCAAAGTGCACCGGCCCAGCCCAACTCCCTCCGCTTTCGGCTTAGGACCAGCACACAGTGTCACGTGCGCAGCACATGGGCGTGAAAGCACCACGCCTGCCGCACTCATGCGTAGAGCACCACGATAGCCGCTGCCAGCCCAGACCCACCAGTTAGCCAGACCCATCCCCACTCGCGTGCACTCCACGCATAGAGAGAGGGTGCCATCTACCGGGCCTAGGAGCCATCCATAGAGTTTGCCCTCTCCGTTTCCATCCCATCGCTACTCCATCAAAACAGCGTCGCCTTCTCTCTGTGTGTCGGACGAGCAGCCCACCTAACATTGATTATGGAGCGGGCCTGGCAGCTTGGGCTTTATGCATCGGAGCGGGCCATGAGAGGAGGTGGGGTTTGGCTGGGCCATTGGGGAGGCCAAGGCTATCTGGGCCGAGGGCGCAGGTGGGCTGCTCATGCGCAAGCTGGACCAAATTTGGTTCGAACCGAATTTAGAATACGGAAGACTCCGAATAAAATGTAGAAAAGTAGAAATCGGTCGAACAAAGCCTAAACCAAATTCGATCCGATTTCAAATTTAGTATTCTGTATTTTGAATTCGAATTTAGTATTTCGTATTTTGTCTGAAAATACGAATTCGCTTGGATCAAATGTAGAAAACGATGCGGTTTGGTTCGGGATATTTCCTTTCCATTTTCATCCTTATACATAAGATACAAGTGGTACAAGTTACAAGTGGTATCTACAAGTGGTGTCATTCCAATAATCAAGTGATGTCCATAAAAAATGCAAGATTCAAGCCTCAACCATCTACCCCAAACGTATACCTTTGCATCAATGAGAAGCTCACCTTTTATGGAAATTAATGATAAAGGGGGAGATATTGTACAAAGATATGAAAGCTTTGAGATTGAGATTATACAAGGGGGAGAGATAAGATATAAAAGCTCAAAGAAGTAGAGGTTGGACATGGATATGGATAAAGAGGGAGGAACATTGAAGAAAAGAGATGGATCAAAATTCTTGGACAAGAGAAGCACACAAGTGGGGGGAGCAAGCTCATGAACTTTGATTGATTGCATTTGATATGTGCATATTCATGTGCTTGCTTGCATTGCATAAGCTTTCAAATTCAATATGCATGCTTGTGTGGTGTATGCTAGTTGTAGAACTTGAATGATGATTTAATAACTAGCATGCATAGGATGATAGCTAGACACTTGGTGTGCTTTTCAAAGTAATGCTAGTACCTTGCTTTTAATGTTGATCTCACAAGGTATCTAGTGCTTTTATTTCCAAGTGATATCTAGCGAACCATGGTGCTAAGGATGAACTTAAAGGTGCAACTCCGATTGGTACATGCTTCAAAGGTTTATTCTATACACCTTAGCATCATTTAGTAGTAATTACTCTCCCACAATTTCAATCTATGCATATGTGCGAGCTTCAAAACAAACACTCTAGCACATATGTAGGGGGAGCTAGTACTACCATTTTGGGTTTATGGTACTTGTCCAAAATCATTTACACATGGTAAAATTGCTTAGTCAAGCAACATAAATCCAAAAGAGCTTAATTTCCATATCTTTGTAGAGTTGTCATCAATTACCAAAAAGGGGGAGATTGAAAGGTCCTTGTGTGGTTTTGGTAATTGAGTGACAACCTAGGTGGACTAATTGTGTTTATGTGAGATACATAGGTGATTAGTCTATAGGTACATATGTGTGAGCAACATATGCCATGAAGGTGAAAATGGCTTGGAGATGTTGCAAAGCTCACACATGTGATGATGAAGGAGCTCATTGCACATGAGACATGACATTGAGTCATGTGATCAAGGTGGAGAAGATCAAGACATGACTTGGCTTGATGGACCGGTTGCAAGCGTGAAGGGCAAGTTGGAGGCTTTGGAGCGATGGACCGTGTGGCGGTGAAGCTTAAGCAAGACTTGGCGCCGATGGACGAAGGCAATGGTGAAAAGCAAGTGAAGTCAAGATCGATGAACCAATATGATCACATGATGATATGAAGTGGATCATATCATTTATGATCATGTTGGTGCATGTGTTGCATCAACATTGGAGGAGATGAAATGGAATGCGCAAGGCAAAGGTATAACCTAGGGCATTTCATTTCACTGGCCATAGGTGTGTAGAGAAGTTGATGACTGGGTTTAGGATAGATGGCCATACTATCAAGAGGGGCAAACTTGTTTGCATATTGGTCATCTAGTGCCACTCGAGTGATCTAACTTTGCATCATCGCTAGGATTGAGTGGCGTGGCAAGTTGAGTGGCTAATCCTTTGAAAAATGTTTGTGAAAAGCTAACACACATACACATGGTGGTGTACACTTGGTGGTGTTGGAACATTTACAAAGGAGATGAAGTTGGAGTTGATGTGGATCAACTCAGCGATGGAACGGAGGCGAGAAGGGTTTGAAACTCCACCGGCGGAGTGTCCGCCCGTGGAGTGTGGATAGTCCGACGGTGCCACCGGTGCCCTATACAAAAATACAGGGTCTCACAGAGTGGACTGGATGCTGGTCATGTGGTGACCAGACGCTGGGGTCCTGCGTCCGGTCAGTGGCGGCCAAGAGCGTTCAAGCATCGGTCATCGATCGGACGCTGGTGCTGGAAGTGACCGGACACTGGTAGGGTGTGTTTGGTTAGGCTGACGTATGGTGATGTAGGCAACACAGAAAAGTTGGAGAAGGACCGGATGCTAACACTGTGTTCGATTGTGACCGACCGGATATGTCCGATCACGACTGGTACTTTACTGGAAATGACCGAACAATGGGGTTGCTGCGTCCGGTCAGTTTGAGCAGCTGCGTCCGGTCATCACTTGACCATTGAGATCAAGTGACTGAGGTTGAATGGAGGCAACACATGGCGAGCATCCATTGACCTGACGCTGAGGTCCTACGTCTGGTCGATCTGACCAGAGCGTTCGGTCGTCCCGAAACTTGCTTAGTGAAGGGGTAACGGCTAGTTTAGCCCATGGGGCTATAAATAGAAGATGGTCTCATCCATGGCTGGTGCTAAGCACCTTGAGGGACTTTGTGTCCATGATTGTGAGTGCTTAGGAGCCCTCCATCTCACATATGCTTGATAGTGATCATCCGATTGTGTGAGAGAGCGATTCTAGTGTGATTGCATCATGAGGTTGCATTGAGTGGCACTAGGAGATCGAGTTACAAGCCAGTGGTGCTTGTTACTCTTGGAGGTTGCCACCTCCTAGATGGCTTGGTGGTGGTCTCCATCGAAGCCCTCAAGAAGCTTGTGCGGTGCTCTGGAGAAGAGCTTTGTGAGGGGCATTGTGCTCGCCCCGTGGGAGCCGTGAAGAGCAACTCTAGTAAAGCATGTCATTGAGCTACCCTCACTTTTGGGGTAGGTTCTTGTGGTGCCTGACATGCGGGCTTAGCGGGTGATGCCAATTAGCCGCCGAGCCACCAAGTGAGCGGTCCACACAACGAGGACTAGCGTGTTGGCAAGCATGTGAACCTCGGGATAAAAATCATCATGTCAACCTTGTTCTTCCTGTTATTTTGCAATCCCCTTTCACAAGCTTGTATTTACATTTCATATACATTGTGCTTGTGTAATTGCTCTTGTAATTAGTTAGCTTATGTAGCTTACTACTTACCTTCTTGCTTGTGTAGCATAGAAGTAGCTCCCTTGCGTGGCTAATTTGGTTTGTGTAACCTTGTTAGTCACATTACTTAGTTTGTGTAGCTAAGTAATTGCGCTCTATAATTTGGCATTGGTTGTCTTGTTATTGAGCATTGCTAGTGAGCTTAGGTGGCTTTGTGCTTTTGCTTACTAGCTTGTGTAGGAGCTCCCTTGTTGCTTGAAGTACTAGTGGCATAAGTTTGTGTGACCTTGCTTCTAGAATTGGTTAGGTGAGCTCTAGCTAGCCCAGCACCTTTGTTGCTTAATTAGTATCTTTGGAAGGTGCTAGAGAACATAAATAAAGGGGTGTAGTCTTGGCTAGACCGATAGTTTTAATTCCGCACTTGTTTTGGTTAGCCGACGCGATTAATTTTAGAAATGACTATTCACCCCCCTTTAGTCCGCCATCTTGACCCTACACCAAGCTTGACAGTAGGTGAAGTATTCACGTGGTGCTAGGGTCCAAAATAGTAGACTCCAGGTGCAAAACTATTCCCCGGCTTAGGTGAAGAACTAATCCCTAGCTTTGGTGAGTAAAAAATCCTATGTAGAGAAGTAGTACAGTCATCGCTAGATGACATGTACACACATAGTCCTTGAGCCTACTAGAAGATGAAAAAATAAATCTTGTAGCAGGGTCAAGAAAAAATCTTGCTTGAAATTCCCAAATATATTTACAAAACAGTGCTTAGCACTAAACTCTAGTTGGAGGCCCGTGTGCGACGTGGCTTCAGTTTTAGATCCACTAGGCCCAGTTAGTGACCTAGGAAAGTGTGTGGGGATTTTGGGAGTAAACGCGGCATGGTGGGCGTGGTTCCCCAAAAACCCTGGAAGCCAAAGAGTTAGGGTTGAACTATTATAAATCCAGCGTGACTCCAAGATACCCTCCCAATTTCTCTAGGCACCTCATCATCTTCCTTGCACTCACAATCCCTCATCTGCAACCACTCCGCCATTAGAGCAGCTCCAAGCGTAAAGTGAACTTCGCTCCTTAGATCCGCTCGATGGCACCGAAGAGAAACCACAGGGGCTCGAAGAAGGCGGCACACGAGATCAATCACGATGAAGACTGGGTGCGATCCATCAGCGATGAGATGACGCTCAACATTCTTGTGGTGTATGATGTCCTGCCATATAGGGTGATGGCGGGGTGGCACCTGGCAGCCGGTGAGGACTTTCCTACTCCCCGCTTCGACGAATTGGTTGTCTTCGACGATTATTTCTTCTATGGATTTGGTGTTACTATTCATCCTTGCCTCCATGGATTGATTGATTACTATGGCGTCAGCCTCTGTAATCTCAGTACAAATTCTATCCTTCATGTCGCAATCTTTATCAATCTCTGTGTCATATCTAGGAATCGTTCCCCACTTCGACCTTTTTTGCCATTTCTTCTACCTCAAAATCAGGGGAACCAGATCTAGGCTGGTTGGCAGCACCTATCTATAGTTGTGGGATAGGATGGCGAGTTAGTACATCATCATCCCGCTTAACACGAATGTGAAGTACTAGGCCTATAGATGGTTCTACATTAGGCAGGTGGAGCCATATGTGCGGTGCGATGTTGACCAGGTTCCAGTGAGCAACCCTAGGTGGTCGGAGAGGCCCAATTCCAATAGAATGGAGCAAGTGAGGGAGCTCCTAACTTTGATAAACCGCAAGAGGTTGGATGGAGTCATAGTGGAGACAAATTTCACCTTTCGACAGATCCAACCCTATAAAGAGAGGGCGCACCCTGGATATGAATTCTGAGGGGAAATCAATGGGACCCGCGAGGTGCCCGAGGAGATTGACCAGAACAAAATCAAGCGGTGCATCATGATGCTATTCGACCTTGTGGTGCGTGCTTCCATCAATGATTAGTAGAGGGCATTCTGTGTCATAGGCCCTATGCCGGTGGTAAGAGTTTGCTTGTAACATATACTTCATCTTTGTCTTTATGCAATGTATTCATGTACGTTCTTGAAGATTCATGGGCAAGACCGAGCGGCTGTGTACTTCTCAGTGGTGCCATTAGAGGACTGGCTAAAGGCTATAAATGCCCGACTAAGCAATCCCCAGCGTCAGTCCAGCTCAGGGACTGGCGAGGAGAGGTTGAATGGCCTCGGTGATGGAGATGAAGATGCACAGACCGCCTATGTCTGTGTGAAACTTCAGGGAAAGTGGCTAGCACAATATGAGCCATCCCCAAAGAGGAGGAAAACATCAGGCTCCTCTCATCATGAAGAGGGACCTGTGAGCATTGGGGGTGCCATGCAGCCCCTAAGGCAGCAGATGGTTCTACTGGACTCGTCTGACGATGATGAGACTATGGTTCTTCCTCCTTCGAGCACGGAGATGCCTCCGCCAGCTGCACCAGCTAGAGTAGAGACATGGGAGAGGCGTCAAGCATGGGAGGCTGTGGCTACAGTCCCTGAGACTACTCGGATCACTCTAGTGGTGATAGCTAGGGCCGCTGGTCAAGTCCCCGAGCCTACCTAGGTGACCGCGGTGGTAGTCGAGGCCACCAACTGGAGGAATGCCGAGACGCTGGCTAGCTCTACTGCTGGACAAGGCAGATTCAGACAAGCATGTCGCTTTAGGATAGCTCAGCGAGAGTTAGAGTTGTAGGTTTTTCTTCATTTGTGTTGCTTCGTTAGATTGGTGCTGTTGTTTGACAAGTCAATTTCCTTGTCTTAGCGTGGAGATGACTAAAGAGCTACATCCATTGGTTTCTGATGTCAGGCAGCATGGAGTGGGAATGGGAGCTCCTAACACTGGATAGGGACAAGAGGGAGCAGACTCGGTCATCCCTAGTGTGGAGGAGCCTTCGGCTGCTGAGCCGACCTCCCCTAGTGGTAGGGCACATGATGAGGTTGACCTCGCGGATGCGTTAGGCGATGAAGAGACATGGGCCTTGGCGGGCATGCCAGTTGGCTCTGCTAGAGTAGGAGTGAAGACTATGGGGCCTACGCTGGGTAGCATGGCGCAAGACCCGCCCACAGCCATAGAAGATACAACGCCCACGGCGTCGCAGGCTATGGAGGTAGGCCTCGAACATCCTGTCTAGGCACAGTAGTGTCCGAGGAGGTCTCCTCCAAGGATAGCTGCTGTACAATTTGAAGAAATACCATGAGTGCCTGCTCAGCCTCCCTAACTCCTCTGCACAGTTATCCTGCGAGGCGATGAATTTGACATGCTGGAAGAGGAGGAGGTGACCATGGAGGTGAAGAGGTTGAGGACCGACCTATTAGCGATGATGGGCCAGATTGAGGTAAGTTGATAGCAATCTTGTTGCTGCATTCTTCTTTGGGTATTGTTTTTGACTAATTACTTCTGTAGAATGTGATGAAGACGTTCGAGTAGCGGCGACAGCAACTGGACGAGATGGCTCTGGTTCTTGCAGAGAACAAGAAGTTGCAGTCATCGGTGAAGGACCTTGAGGCAAGGCTGACCTAGATGCGCCATCGGGAGGAGGACTTGGAGGTGAAAGTTTTAGCATTAGAGAAAGAGCACAAATTGCTAGAGGCAGAGAACCGATCGCTGACCGAGCGGCTTAGCCATAGTGCCAACCAGCAATGGGGTAAGACCTACAGCGTTGTCCTATGGGTGTTCGATGTCGTGAATTGCTTATCCCATCTTTTCTTATGTAGAATTGGAGACAGAGCTCAGCCTTTCCTATGAGGCCATCACCCAACTCTAGAAGGAGAAGGAGGAGGCGGAGGAGAAAGCTGATAGGGTCACAAGGGACCTTGAAGGTGAGGGTATCTTCTGTAGCTACCATTCTTGTAGTGCTAGGAACATGTTTAACATGTCATCGCCTTGTTGCAGAATACCAGTACAATGCCCATGCATAGTTCAAGGCCTTCGGGGACAAGGTGAAGGCCCATGAGGATAAGCTGGAGGCATTGATAGCGGGGATCAAATCCGTGCATGACTACATCAACTTTGAGCCACCCGAGGGATCACCACGGCTGCCCAATGACCTACCCCATCGATCGATCTTAGATCAGTGCTAGAGGGCCTAGACGGACTTCAAGGAGTTCACACGCAGCACTGCCCAAGGGGCCGTCATCCACACACTCATGATGCTGTAGTCACATTATCCTTCGGTACAACCCAAAGTGATAATGACCGGCTATGCCTGAGGGATGAATGCGGCGAAGATCACGAAGCTAGAGGACGAGGCTGAGGAAGCGGCAGTGAAGCTTACTGGTGACATCGACCTGTTCAGCGAGGGATGAGACAATGTCTAGTAGATTAGGAAAAACATTATGTTGGAATGCTATTTCGAAGTTGCTTAGCAGCTTTTGTTGAACACTAAGTGTTATTTTGTAGTTTATGTTTATATTTAATATAAACCATCTGGCCAGTTAGTTTGTAGCTGAGTCACCAGCCCTGGCTAGCCTATATATCATAACACAGAGCATGGAGCTCATGTACATGTAGAAAAACAAGGCGCCAAGGAGCCGCTGCCGACCACCCATAACGCAGAGGGCAGGCGCTCATGCACGTGTAGGGAGAAGCCGGAGACATGGCCTTCTTTGGGGAGCACGAGCGTAAACATGACTGTTTGGGGATATGCCTTTGGTAGAATCGTATGTCATCTTTAAGATGTTATACACGAAGAAAGATCGCTTAGCGAAAAAACATGGAGAAAACAACATGAAGAAACATTAGAGCAAAAACTTTATTTAATACTTAATTATGAAAGGTACATATCTTAGTATGGAACGTTTCAAGGATAGAAACGCCTAAGGAGGCCGATGTGCCAGGAGTTTGGGACGTCTACTTCATTCATGTCGCATAATCTGTAAGACCCTGGTCGGGTGACCGCCTTGACGATGAATGTCGCAGAACCGACCAATTTATAAGAGTACAAGTACAATGGCAGCCCGCAAGCGGTCACACTGTCACACTTAAACCCATATAAACCCAGTAGTCCATCGAGTACCACGATGGGTCTCGATAAACGATTTACAACAACCAAGACCGTACAGGATTCAACATACATGCCACATATTACATAAAGTTCACAGATACATTTCATCATTAGAGTACGAATAAAAGTTATTACAAACCGAGTTTGATAGATAAAGCGGAAGCAATTAAGTTCAAAAATAAAGTTTCCAACATAGTTTGATACAGTGCCAAGTAAGATCATGGTCCACAAAAGCAAGGATAGGAATTAATAAAGAAGCCTGCCCAAGGCTTACTCCTCATCCATAGCGGGATAGAAGCAACTCTTGCAATAACCATGATACACAGTGCCATCTGCAACAATGGGAAAATAAACCCTGAGTACGAGAAGGTACTCAGCTAGTCTTACCCGTCATGAACCAGAAATAAAATGACTCCAAGGATTATGCAAGGCTGTATAAGTGGACGTAACTCGACAACATGTTTGCGTAAAAGCAATTGAATCATGGTACAGTTACAATTTCTTTATCAGGTTAATTATAGCTATCCACTTCTAGATTAGCAACTATCCTATGCCAAACATGTGGTATATCATTTAGAAGCATACAATAGTAACCATAGCAGGTATTGTAATTCCATATTCATCCGAACCATCATGTTTCATAATACAGTTGCTATGATGTTGGGACTAGCCAAGTTTCTCACTATCCAGGAGAGACGGCGATTCGAATCGATTTCAACCAGCTGTGAATTTATTCCTAACATAAACCCAGGTCTACCAGCCATGATAGCCTTAGGTCACCTTCGGTACAACTCAGGTATACATTTTGTGGGTTCATACCGCGCCGCACAATCTGGAACACCAGATGCCAGGATGCTCAGGCCAAGCCTGCCCTTGGGCTCAGTCTAATCGTTCCCTGGAAGGAGCGCACAACAGAACGGTTCCCGACCTAAATTGAATTACTCGGCTTTGCGGTCGGAACGAGTTATCCAGCCAGCTAAGTGAGAGGCATGCGTTCAATCTTGTTAGAAGCACCAACAATGGTACGGTCCTTAACCGACACAGATGGGGATAGATCTACACCCAAGACCTCCATGTCTTGTTGCTTCTCTATTGACTTCCCGTCCGGTCTCAATTTACTTTTACCTTATGGTTCTGTTCCACGATAGCAGATATAGCCAACCGTGCTCCGGTATCCACCTACATCTCGCAGGTGATAGGACATCACCCAACTTCTACCGGTCTAAGCATGGCTAAGCATATATTCGATCCTGGACCTATACCGGTTAAAGGTGTAATATCTGGACAAGGAATGTACATGCATCAAGTGGTTTCATTCAACTCTTATAACCTAATGCATCAATCATAAGTACGTAAGTAAACATTTGTAAATTATGGGGAGACTTAGAATGCTCTGGGGCTTGCCTCGCAGAAAGGAAGTAGGGCGGTGGTCAGGACACTCCAGAAGCTCTTCAGGGTTCTGCTCCATGCCTTTAGGAGCTGCGGCTTGCGGATCCTCCTGTTGATTCCCTTCCTCTGCTTCTTTGAATTCCAGCAACGTGATCTCTTCCTCTAATCCTAGATGCATGAGTATGGCATAAGTATTACGAATGCATATATGTTAACAAGTGCATCATGTTTACTGAGTAGGTGCATATCTCTTCTCGATTATTAATTAACTACTTCTACAATGCATCGACTATGCCACAAAACAATAGCTACTTGTTTCACTCATAACTAGAGTTCTACTAATCCAAATACAGTGATCCTAGACTTTCTGGAAAGCTTATCAAATTATCTACAACTTTGTTATTAACCATTTTTATAGTACACATCATTTTCAACATGCAACTCATCAAACTCCAGAATATGTCTAGAAACTATTCAACATGCAATATAAAGTAACAACACTTCTACTTCATGTAATCATTCCGAATTTGACAACATAAAATCTACCAACAGTGTAAGCATACCAAATACATTTTAGATAATATAATGGTGAAGCCCAAACTATTTAGTTAAATGCCTTTATTATTTTATTTCGATATCTAGGTTAAATAATAAACATATATCAGATGTACTTCATAAATTCTCAAAAATTTACAGTGCCTTACTAATGCTATCAAAGGACTACTATAAAAATTTCATGTCATTTTACCAAGTAGAACATCCTATACAAAAATGACAAGGCAACAAGGCTTGAAATAGCATAAATGGAAAACCCTATTAAAAAGTGTCAAACAACAGATTTCCTATTTTTCTTGGCATCCATATACTACTAGGATTACCTCCAACAAATTTCATGAATTTTGGCCTCATAAATAATTTATAAAAATTCATGCAAGGATTAACTATTCATAAAAGAAAAATCTATAACTCTAAATCTACACATGCATTGGTCCTCAAATTTTTACCAGAGTTCATATATGCTAAGACTAGCTTACCACAAAAATTTCATAATTTTTGGAGCACAGGAACTCTAGATATAAAATAAACAATTTTGAATGCATTCAAAAGCACATTTCAAATCCCTATTTAAATCTCCAAATATTTCTACTGTACAAGTCAAGAACATATTTTTCCTAAATACTACACTTCCTAAGGAACACTAAAAAATTTATTTCACAATTTTTGGAGCCAGCAAACTGAAGATACAAAAATTACAAAATATATGAAATCTGCATTCAAATTGAACTGGATTTAAAACATGGAGTCGCTGACCGGTGGGACCTATGCGTCAGTTGGACCCACATGTCATCGAGACGAAATAGGGTTAGCGGCGCCACTCTATGGACATGGCCAGAGCACATCGCCGGTGAGTTCCCCGGCGAAATCACAGGCACCATCGTGATCTACTACTCAAGACGCGTTGAATGGTCTAGGTGGTGACAGTGCTAGTGCGGCGGAGCATGATCGTCACCGGCCATGGCGGCACGGCGGCACTGCTCAACCCTGTACCAGCCGTCTCTGGCCACGGGAAAGCTAGGAGAGGCGCGCAGCAGTACCACGGTGTCCTAGTGACTCTATTTCATCAACAAATGCATCACGCTAAGCCCCGATGACTCTTGACCACGACACGGTGGTGCAGGGGTTAGAATGCGGCGGCGTGGGTTGTCGTGTTCCACGCCAGCGGGATCACTAACAAAGGTAATGTCTTAGCACCGGCTAATACATGTCCTGACTAAACGCTAATGCTCAAAATCGAAGGAAAAGCGCCGATGAGCCGAGCTATGGCCAGCTCGCCGTGGAGGCGGCCATGGCGACCGAGGACTCCGGCGAGAAAGGAAACGGTGAATACGCCCTCACCAAAGCATGACAGCCATGGCAATCAAGACGAGGGGTGGAGGGAGGTGTGGTGCAGCTATGGGCGAGATGGAGGTGGTGGTGTTGCGACATAGTGCACGCGAGGCGACGGCGGAGCTGCTCGGCGCTGCGGGAGCTCAGCGGCTGCGCTGTGGGCGAAGAAGGAGCAGAGGAAATGCAAAATGAGGGTACGGACAGGAGCGGACGGGTGCTGGCGTGTTGAAGGCGCACGTCTGCCTGCCTTGGCCATGCTGGGCAGAGCGCCAGCGACGCGCGGCCGTCGCCGTGGACACGCGGCGCATAGGCTCTGTCGGTGGTCGGCCACTGAACGGCTTCGATTCAGTTCGTCAGTAACGAAGTGCCGAGCCTGACGACGAGTTTTGCAATCGAGTTAATTGAGAATTTGTGGCTCCATTGAGCAAACATCCTAAACCAAATTTGTAGACCTATGTACCAGCTACAATTCTTGTTCAAAGCACTTGTTCTAATTCGCAACAAAAATGGAGTAAAATCATGCTCAAGGTCGGCTTGTCAGGCTGTCAGCGATCTAGGACTTAGAAAAAATTCGTTAAGTGTTGAAATCATGGTTTTGCTGATTTTTTGTGGGACCCATTCAAGCATGTTAGAAGCTAAATCAGTCCATGACCTAAAAATAAAAGTTGTTCCTTATGTCAAACATTACAACTTTGCTTTAGTGAACTCCTCCATGCAAGGTCTCTAACACCTAGTTCAACTTTAGTCAAACATGTCACTTTTAAATGATGATACACATCAAAGCATGGCTTAATGACCAAATTAGCCCTAGCCCTAAATACCAAAGTTGTTCATAATGATACTCTAAACATGTTTAAGCAATTTGCAAGGTCATTCAATCATTTCATGTAGTAGTCACTCATAGGGCCATTTAAAGTAATCACATGAAACATGACTTAAGGACTTGATCATGGAAAAATGACATTCATGAACCCTGTTCCAATTGTGAACCTAAGCATTGCCAATATTTTGGTGACTCATATTAACCAAGTACATGTGTCCACTCATGATCATATGCATATACACATGGAGACATGAAATAACGAGAAAGGTTGCATATGTTAATGAAACATGCGATAACAAGCAAATGTGGCAGGTGTTTCAATCAAATGTTTCAAGTGTCGAAGCTTATTTATGAATGCTTTATGATCATGCTCATGCTATGCAAGTCAAGTTATGCAAGGCTAACACCCAAGGTGTTACAATGAGGGGGCCTTCCCAAGGTGATGAGAGCTTGTGCATCCTATCCATCTTCTGTTTCCTACAGAGGACTAAGTCTCCAACCATGAAGAATCTATTATTGACATTGTGTTTGAAGTATCTACGCAAGCCATCTAGGTACTTAGCCATCTAAACACAGGTGACTAGGCGCTCTTCTTTTAGGCGATTGACATCATCGAGCCAAGCTCGGTTAGAGTTCTCTTCATCATAGTGCTGCACCATGGGGGAAGGCAACATCAACAGGTAAGATAGCTTTAGAGCCAAAAACCATGAAGTATGGGGAGACACCGGTGTTGCAACTGGGTTGGGTTCTTAGCCCTAGATCATAGCTAGTAATTCCTTGAGCCATTTGCTTGGGTGCTTCTGCTCCTTCTCATAGAGCATCTTCTTCAATGTGTCCAGGATCATGCCATTGGCGCGTTCGACCTGGTCATTAGCCCCGGGGTGAGCCACAGAGATGTACTTGACTAAGATGCATCTCTCGTTGTAGAAATCCCAAAAGTCACTACCAGTGAATGTGGACCCCAAGTCGGTGATGCTGTTGTTCGGTAGGCCGAACCTGTGTATGATGTCATCAAGCAGCTCGGCTACCTTCTTCGTTGTGGCCTTGACAAGGGGCTTGTATTCGATCTAGTTGGAGAATTTGTCGATGCAGACATAGACCCAGCGGAATCCTCCTAGCGTGGGCTTGAATAGTTCGATCATATTTAGTCCCCAGCATGCAAAGGGCCAAGATGTAGGAATCATCTATAGAGCCTGAGCCAGGACATGCATTTGCTTAGCAAAAACTAGCAATTCTCACACCGGTGAACGAGTGCTTCTGTGTCAGTGATGGCTGAAAACCAATAGAAACCAGCTCGTAAGGCTTTGCCAACCAGTGTTCTAGAGGCTATGTGGTTGCCACAAGTGCCAGCGTGGATCTCCTTGAGTATCTCCTCTCCTTCTTCCTTTGATACACACTTTTGGAGTAGCTCCTCCTTGGTATTCTTGCGCATCAGCTTTCTATCAACTAGGACGTAATGCTTGCTACGGTGGGTGAGGTGCTCCCTCTCTGTGTTGTTAGCTAGGACATCTATAGTGGTTAGGAAATTGATGAAAGGTTCTCTCCAATCACTGCTCGGCCTAGGGACCATTGCGACTATCTGCTCGATAGGTGGTGCTTCCTCAATGACTTCTTGCCCCTACTTGATGGAAGGTGTCATAAGGTCCTGGACGAACACTCTGGCTAGAACTTCTACTTAGGTTGACCCTAACTTCGACAACTCAACGACTGCTTGATTGTCAGCCTGATCCACATGATGGTTGTCGGTGTTTCATACAAGCACCGACAAGTAAATTTATAGTAATGCGCGTTAGGCCCGGATGGTGCGCTAAAGGACACAAGATTTATACTGGTTTGGGCCGAATGTCCCTACATCGAGTCTGTTGCTGCTCGTGTTATTAGCTCCGAAGAATAGTTCATAGTAGGGGGTACAAACGATCGAGAGAGGGACTGGTCCCAAGTCTCTGATGGAAGGGTCAAAAGGATGCCAAGAGCTTGGTAGCAGCTTGACTATGTGTGTTGTGTGTTGTGCTGTCCAAAGTCGGTCCCCTTGTTGGAGGAAGCACATCCCCTTTTATAGATGAAGGGGATGGCTTTACAAGTGAGAGGGCTAGGGTGCGTATGCTACCTAGCCTTATTGTTCATGTCTACCTAGCCTTGTTGTCCATTCCGGTGGGTGCAAAAGGATGATAAGCGCCTACAATACTGTCGATGCCACTGTAGAATGTCAGGATGGCTATAGAGTACTGCCCCACATAGGATATGGGCTTTGGTACAGTGGTTTTGACTTATGAGCCTTGTCCAGCCTTGCTCTGCACGCCTTCTGGTTCCTATGAGTCTCTGTCGGAGGGATGTGGGGTCGGGTTCTGGAGTAGCACTATGGGCAAGGTCTTTCGATTGGAGAGGGCGTCCGGAGGCTGAAGCGAGCTCTCCGATCTGGTGGACCCGAGGGGCCAGGAAGCAGACGCCGTTCCCCTGCGATCATAACATGGTGACTGCACATCCGTCATTTGTGGAGGACGTGAGTCCTTTCCTAGACTGTAGTGGTTGTCATAAATCTTCGTTGGGTTGCGTGTCCCAGAGCTAAAGGTGGCACCTACAACTCTACAGGGTGAAGAGCACACACCCACAACACTTTTTAGACTCTGCTACGTCCGGGAGGGTCTAGAGCACCCATCTCATCGTTCCCTGGCAGTACTTTTCCTGCCGAGGTGTAGGGTATGGTCCTTGAAGCCGCGGTTGACCCGAACGTCTTGTCCTACCCTACACCTATCATCATGAGGGAACGGGGAGAGGTTGTCAGGCAAGACAAAACTAGTCCTTGGACATCGAGTGAGGTGAGGTTTGTCCTCAGACATTGGGCGAGGCAGAGTCTAGTCCTTATCCCTCGGGCGAGATTGAGCCCATCCCTCGGGGGTCGGGCGAGGAGGAGTCAATCCCTAAGCTCTCGAGCGAGGCAGAGCTAGCCCTTATCCCTCGGGCGAGACCGAGCCTGGCCCTCGAGGGTTAGGTGAGGCAGAGTCTATCCCTAAACCCTCGGGTGAGGTGGAGTCAATCCCTAAGCTCTTGGGCAAGACGGAGCTAGCCCAAAGGCGTCGGGCAAGGTGGATCCAAACTCCCGTCACTCATGCAAGAAATGCAGCAGCGCCCTTGTCCGTCCAGAAGTTTTTAATGTTCGATGGTTATTAGTTCCACCACCTAGGGTACCCCGATGTTAGGTCCCCGACAGTAGCCCCGAGCCTCTGGGTGATTCAGACAGAATCATCCGGGGGGTGTTTTCAATTTCATCGGAGTTAATTTGCCAGAGGGTGCGCGCGAGCGCACCCGATGGGTGTAGCCCCTGAGCCCCCAGGTGACTCGGACAGAATCATCTAGGGGGTAGTATCGGACCCTTCACGGGTAAGGCTGAAGAACTTCGTTTTTTGTCGACAGGATTTTTTAAGGGAATCATGGTATTCCGTTCGTGGGAATTTTACTCAGTTCCAGCCTGGCTGGGTCCTGACTGCGGATCAAGGCCCTGGTGATGCTTGCGTCTTTGAGTTCTGGTTTCTCGTAGGCCCATCCTTCGTTGGGGCGGCCATTGAGTTGGTTTGGGCCGACCCCCGGTCGTTATGGGCCCAGACAAATTAGAGAAGAGATTTTCCTAGTCCGCATCCCCTCTGTGGGAAAATAGTTTGGTCGCTTCGGGAAGGCGAACCATCCAGCATGATTTTGGTGGGAGAGGATAGGGATTGTGGGCACGTGTCCCGCGACGTGACGCGACGATGCACATGGTAGGCCCGGAGATCGAGGCGGACGGTTGCCCTTCTCGCATCTGTCGCCCCTATAAAACCACGGGGTTTGCCCCTAGGGTTTCGTATTTTGCCCCCTTGCATTCGCATCTAAAACCTCCACTGCCAATCGCCCTAGCGTCCTGCGCCCGCGCTGCCACCACCGTCAAACTCACTGCTGCCTTCTTCTCTGTGCTGCTCTCGTTGTCGCAATGGACCCGAGGTACAAATCCAACATCTCCCTTCGGTGCCTAGAGGGCCTCGTCCACCGAGGCCTTCTTTGCTCATTGACCACCGCCGAGGAGTGGCGACTGCTTGATGAGGAGGAGGAGCCATAGCCGCCTGAAGGGTACATTGTGTCTTTTGCTCACTTCCATGAGCAGGGATTTGCCATGCCCGCCCATCCATTTTTCTAGGGATTGCTGGACTATTATCAGGTGGAACTGCAGCACCTTACCCCCAATAGGATCCAGCACATTGCGGCGTTCGTCGCTCTGTGCGAGGGGTTCTTGGGGATCGATCCCCACTTTAACCTGTGGTGGTATATCTTTGTCGTTAATCTGGTGAAGAGGCGGGTCGGGTAGCAAGAGCTGCATGCGCCGGTGGGGTGCACCAGCATCCACCTCCACAACAACTGAGGGAGGACGTACCCGCTAATGTGTTTGTCCACCTCCAACAAAGGGTGGCATTCACAACGGTTTTATATCAAGAACGATGCGGCCGCCCCCTTGCCAGCTTTCACCGGGCGCTACATCTTGGAGGCCCCGGGGTCGTGGGGGTGGGGCGTCCCGAGCAAGGGGAAGAAGCAACTCAACAGCCTTCTCACCGCCATCCAAACTCTAAAGCAGAGGGGCGTGAAAGGGTCAGGGATCATCGGTGCCTACCATGCGAGGAGGGTGGCGCCGCTGATGGCACGCGAACTTCCCCTGTATCAGATGGTGCCCGAAGCGTTGTTCAAAGGGACAGTGCTCGTCGATGAGGCGCTCCCTTTCTTTGAAGTGGCGCAGCGAATCAAGGAGGCGATGGAGCCCATGAAGGACTCTGCTAGCGCTGTCCTTGACTTCGTGTATCCAGTGCTGAGGCATCCTCCGATGCAACCGAAACCGGGGTTTGTTGACTTCATAAGTTTTCTTGCCTCTTGCTCCTTTCTTCTCTTGTAATTTCTGATCCCCTAATGTTAACCTTGGGATGTTGGGACTAGCTAGGGGGACTGCACTTCAAGGACAGCCTGGCTCTATTGCTGAAGGACCCAGCCCGGGCGACAGTGAATCTCGCCATGGCTGGTTGGGACAAGAAGACACGGGAGCTTGCAAAGAAGAAGGCGATACGGAAGCAACAAGCTCAAGATCAAGGAGAGGAGACAAGTAGTGAAGACAATGATGATGACGGTGAGTTAGATGAGGAAGCAGCCGGTGTGGATTGGGGTGACCTTATGAATGAGGACTTGTTGCCCACGTAGGGACCCTTCCCATTCCACGTGGAGGGAAGTGAGTCTGTGGGAGCAGTGGAACCGAGCCCGCCCCTAGGTCCGATGGGAGCTGGTGGATCCGCCGCTACCCTTAGGGTGCCAGTGGAGGATTGGTGGATGGGAGGGGTCGGATCCGAAACTGTCCCTGTGGTGCTGGTGGAGGGGGGTGGCTCCGATGCCATGCCCCAAAAGGTGATGGAGGGGAGTGGCCCTGGTGCTACGCCCCATGAGATGGTGGAGGGGAGCGGCTCCGACGCCATGCCCCAAGAGGTGATGGGGGGAATGGCTCTTTTGCTGCACCCCATGAGATGGTGGAGGGGAGCGGCTCTGGCACCACGCCTCATGAGATGGTGGAGGGGAGCGACTCCGACACCATGCCCCGAGAGGTGATGGAGGGGAGCGGCTCTGGCACTGTGCTTCATGAGACAAGGGAGACGAGCCCCCTGCCTCGGAGCAGGGGGCAGGCTTGAAATGGTCCCACCTGCATGAGTTGGAGCAGGGGTCCGGGGGTTTGCCCCCGAAACATACCCGCTGCCCGAAAGCGTCATAGTACGTCATCGACTCCCCTCGTTGTTCCCTTTATTTTTCTGTTCTAATCTTATCCTTTTTCCTCTTTTGCAGATTCTTGCGACGGGGCCACCCTCTGGGGCCGGCGCCCAAGAAGAGTCTTGCCCTTCAGGTAGGATGGCTGGTGCTGCCCGATATCGCCCCTGTTTCGGGCAGGAGCATCGCAGCCTCATTGGCCGGTCCGGCGGTGCCCGTGCCCTTGGTGGTTGCTGAATAGGCGACCACAACCGTGTCAGGCCAGGAGTAGCCGGATGCAGCCATGGTCATGTCCAAAGGGGTGGCGCAGTCCATGCCTCCGGTGGCCATAGAGATGGCACCCGACATGGATCGGGCGGAGTTGGATGCAGCCATAGTGGCGTCCGAGGGAGCAGCGCAGTCCGTGCCACCGGAGGTCCAGATGGGGGAGGCCACGACCATGTTAGGCCCAGCAGGGTCAGATGCGGTCGTGGTGGCCTCCGAGGTGGGTCGGATGGGGGAGGATACATCCAGTGGATCTCTGGGCGTCTTGGCGGTGGTGGGAAGGACTCGCCGGCTGTCGCCCCCAGCCCTGTTGTTAGGGGGCAGTCGTTCTGCCGTGCGGAGCGAGCCGACGCTCCATTGGATGGATGCTCGGGATCCGTCGTCGACTCTGTTCTCGCTTGATGATGTTGCCGAGAGTGTGGAGCGGGAGAACCTTGACATCGAGTTCTCGGCTGTGATCAATGCCTTGAACTAGGCCAATGGAGCCCTGCGCAAAATCATCGTTCCTTCTAGCTGGGTATTCACCTTGTTCTCCTCCTTTTCGTATCCTTGCATTTTTGTGTTTTTGATATCGGTCTTCTTTTCAGAATCTTGTTGCCCATAGCCAGAACAAATCCTAGTTTCTTTGCGAGCGAAAGGCGGAGTGGGACCGCCTCACCGAGGAGGCCCAGCTATGAGGAGATGTGAGCGCACAGCTTGCTGTCGTCCAGTGGCGGGAGGCTAAGGCATGTCATGACGTGGAGGAGTTCCATGCGATGTTTGAGGATTTGTCGGCGAGGACGAAGCTGGATGAGGAGGAGATCGCCAGGCTCTGAAAGGAGCGAGATGAGCTGCTGTAGAAGAATGCCATGGCTAGTGAGCAGGCCGGTGAGCTCCTGGCAGAGCTAGAGACAGAGCAAGATCTCAAGCTTAAGGCTGAGGAGAGGTCCACGGCGTTGCAGCAGAGGGCAGACCGGGCCATCCGGGAGCACGATGATGCGCATGGGGTGGCTGACTCCCTCTGGGTGGATCTTGGGGATGCGGTGAGCCAGAGGTTGGACGTTGAGAATGTTGTTACCAGGTTGGAGAAGGAGCTTGCCGAGGTGTGAGAGATCCTTCGGGTCAAAAGCGATGAGCACGACCTGCTACAAACTGCCGTCAGTGTGGTTACCGATGCCCTAGAGGTGGCACAGCCGGAAGGATCTAGCTCACTTGCAGCTCGTGCCACAGGAATCACGGCGTGGGTAGGCCAACTTGAGGAGGACGCCTTCCATGCTGGGATCACCCAAGCCTTTGTTGTCGCCCATTCCCATTACGATCAAGAGATCAACCTAAAGGTAATGAGTCATGGTTTTGCGCCTGTTTATGATGACGATGAGCTGGACAAGATGGAAAAGGCAGTGGCTCCCCTCGCGCGGAACCTGGCGGACTAGCTAAAACAAGAGGTTCTCTGTTTACGAAAGTAGTTAGCTTGATAAACACTTATTTGTAATATGTGAACAAGTGTCAGTATTTTTGTGTCCTGGAAACGGTTTCGTAATTTTCGTTTCGTTTGTTTAATCTTACCTTCTTCTCTTTTTTGTGATGAAAAGATTTTGACAATCGATCCTTCCATTTGTTAAGACCATAGGGCCTAAAGTTTTGTGGAGGAAATTTTAAGTGTGCTGGTGAGCAAAATTACCATAGCTATCGGGGTGTGGGCTCACGCGGGTGACCTGGGTTTGATCCCCGGCAACGACGCCATCTTGCCAGTCTATTCCCCCGAATCTTGCCACCAGTCTTGATGCGAGGAGGAGATCTTAATGTAATGTTTTTTTGAAAAAAGAAAGGAGGTACCCATACCTTTATCAGCCCCCGAGTGAGATCCAACCCCTTGCGGTTGTTGGGGTCGAATGTTACTGGAGATCGGAGTGAGGGAGGCGAACTTACATTTGTATTTACTCATACCTCTTACCTAGGACTTTGATGATCGCTGCGTGACCGTGCGTTATGAGCTTGCTAACGGGGATGTTTGGACAGAATCCGATCCTGTTTGCTTCATGGTGGGGTCGGCGAAGCCCTCGGGGGGTGTTCTGTTACTCCTTTGCCCACCTTCCAATAGATTCCCCCTCAATGGGGTTTCTATGGGCTCGGCTAGAGGCTAGATTGAACAAGAAGGTTGAGATGACCCTATTCGCCTTAACGCGGGTCGGGAAAAGGCCGTTGAGGCTCATCTGTGTTTTCTCCCCTAGCTTTTGTTTTGACGCGAGGCGGTCCTGGACCCTTTGCTGGTTAGCCTTTGAACCTTGGTCTCTCGATCTTGGATTGAGCGGCTCGAGCCCCTGAGCCTTTTAGGGTCTTGTTAGGGGTCGGCCATGTTTTCGCGCGCTACCCCATCCTCGGTTTCCATGACCGGAGGGGCTGAGTTGACGACACTTGCCTTGATGGCTCGGGTGTCGTGCTCAATGAGCTCGCTAACGGGTATGTTCGTGTTGAATTCGGATCCATCATTCGCTGATGGGGTCGGCAGAGCCCTCATGTGGCATTCCACTACTTCTTAACCCGCCTCTCGGTAGATGCCTGAGCCATTTGCTAGGCTCAGGTGGCCCGTTGGCCTCTCCTCGTCGGGAGATTCTGTGGGTCTGGCTCAAGGTTAGAATTGAATGAGAAAGGTCAAAATGTCCCTGTCCGTTTCTAGATGGGGTCGGGCAAGGCCGCTGGGGCTCATTTCGGTTTTCCTCCCCTGGCTCTGTTTGACACGAGGCGGCCTCGAGCCCTTCATGGGCCGGCCTTTGAACCCTGGTCAGGCATCGCTCATATTGAATGAAGCGACTATCACTTCGTGACGCGACATGAAGTGTTGGGATGCAAGAATTTGCATATGCAACATTTGGACATATGAATTTAACATATAGTTTAATCGAAATGAAAGTGGGGGTCGGTAATGTTACCTTGGTGGTATGAGCTGTGGGAAGCTCCTACCAGACATGTCTGAGCTAGGTTCGGGTCCGATGTTTTCGACGAGGCCGGCGTAACCTGCATAAGTATCGCTACTTTTGTTTTTGCCTCTCGGTGGCAATTTGAGCCTTACGATTGACTTTTAAGCGATCTGTCAGCTTCCCCCCGAAGGGGGCTCTGCAGGTGGACCCCTCCAAACTTCTTTTGGGAAGGTAGGAGCTAAGGCTAGTAGTGTGAGGAATTATGAACGCGATTATGTTGGTGAACCAAAAAGACTCCATAGCCGACGGAGCGTAGGGTCTGGTGGTTCGTCTAGTTGTACTTATCGTTTTATTCCCACATGCCGTGCTTTTGGTTCCGCAAACGTAAGGAGGGGTCAGGCTAAGAGGGCGTTTAAATAAATAGGCACCCCTAGCAGCCCCCGAGCGATGTTTGTGCCCCTACCGTTGCTGGGGTCAGAGGCTTGGTAAAGAATTTCAACACTCAAAGTAAGTAAACAGGGGTGCTTATCTTTCTATTGACCATTCGTTCGTTGTTTTGCTTGGGCTGCCTGATCGACCCAAGAGGCCCGTTGGGCTCCCCCTAGAGGGAGGTTCCATCATTGGGTCGTTTCATGGTCCTGCCTAGGGAAGCGGAGAGTCGCCTGTAGGTGAGCGTGCCACGGTTCTTGTATCTAGGGTGCATTAGTGGTGGGCCATGCCCGGGTGACATTCTGGCTTACCAGGTGGTGTCTCGTCGTTTCTGTCGTGTCCCCTCAGATTTCTATCAGCGTTGATTTTGCATTTGCATTGAATAGGGGAAGGCAGAAAGTTTTTGGTCCAAACCTTTTGCCTTTCCTTAGCTACTAAGCCCCCTCTTTAAATGGGGGGGGGAAGAGTTCTCGCCCCACCTCCCCGCCAGCCTCTGAGCCACCACCCCTTTTCCTTTCTTCTCACCGAATGCGTCGGCTCCTAAGTGAGAGAGGGTAATGTCAGGGAGAGAAGAACTCACAAGTCCACCCATGATTCCGGAGCGCGATGTCGAGCTAGAGGTTATCCAACGTAGATGAGATGGCACGGTTGTCCTATGCTGAGGAGGGGTCACCGCTGCTGAAGGAGAAAAGGCACCGGAGGGCGATGAGCGTTGTCGATTTTGCCACCATTGGTTGCGGCCTTCCTTCAGCGGGAGGCGCTTTCTGCCCCGACGCCGTTGTCAGGGTTGTGGCTGATGACGATGGCGTAGTCCCCAGGCGTCCCGATAGAGGTGCCGTTGTCGGGGTTGCGGCCGATGATGATGGCATAGTCCTCGGGCGTCCTGGTGAAGGCGCCGTTGTTAGGGTTATGGCCGATGACAATGGCGTAGTCCCCGGGCGTACCGGCGGAGGCGCCATTATCGGGGTTGTGGCCGATGATGATGGCGTAGTCCCTAGGCGCCCCAAGGTTGGGACACCACAATCGCTGGTGTGGTGCTCGTTGTTGCAGATGACGGCGCCTTCGAAGATCCAGCCAAGCGGTGGGATGTCACCGATAGAGAGCATGGCGCGGCGGCTGTAGTAGATGAACTGGTCCATGTACATGCCCAGACATTGCCGATGGAGAGCTTGGCACGGCAGCCATAGTAGACGAACTGGTCCGTGTACATGCCCGGACGTTGCTGATGGAGAGCTTGGCACAGTGGCCGTAGTAGATGAACTGGTCCGTGTACATGCTCAGACGTTGCCAATGGAGAGCTTGGCGCGGCGACCGTAGTAGTACTCATAGTAAAGCTAAGCAGAGATTGTAATTGAATAAGTTTGGGGAAGGCCCCAAGTGAACAGTCCTTTATGTGATGAAATCACTTTGTAAGTGGTGAATTTGTGCAATAATGAACAAGTTTTCATGTTTTTGTTACGGAAAACAGTAACAGTTTTTCAGTTCCCTCTTTTTGTGAAGAGGTTTTGATGCCTTCCCATGGCCCAAGTTGCAAAAGACTAGGAATGCGGGCGAATTAGTTCTGATTATGCTGGTGAGCAAAGAGGTTGTAGCCACTAGGGTGTGGGTCTCCCGCAGTATTACCAGTTGTACTTAGAACTTGTTCCTAAAATCTTAGTTTTTTAGGACTTGTTATGAGAAGAACCGAAAAACTTCGATGAAGATTTGCAAAGACAACGCAAGAAGTGTTTGCAGAATGTGCTTGTATTATTTGTATCAGCCCCCGAGTGAGGTCCAGCCCCTAGCGATTTGTAGGGGTTGAATGTCACTAAAGATCGGGGATTTGTATGGACAAAAACTGATAAGAAAAAACATGCGTTTATTTAAGGGTAAAAACGACGTAGCTGCTCAATGTTCCAGGCGTTGGTGAAGACCTCGCCGTTGATGGTTTTCAACTTGTAGGCGCCCGGGTGAAGTACTTCTGCGATGATTTACAACCCATCCTAGGGCGGGGAGAGCTTGTGGCGGTCCTTATTGCTCTGCACAAGGCAGAGGACGAGGTCCCTGACGTTGAAGGCTCAGTCCTGCACCCATCGGCTGTGGTACCATTGCAACACTTGCTGGTACTTAGCTAAACGGAGGAGGGCGATGTCGCGGGCTTCATCTAGCTGGTCCATGGTGTCTTGGTGGGATGCCTTGGCCCCCTGTTCATCGTATGCTCTAATTCTTGGTGCTCCATAGTCAAGGTCCGTTGGGAGAACGGCCTCAGAACCATAGACCATGAAGAAGGGTGTGTAGCCGGTGGCCCGGCTAGGAGTTGTCCTTAGGCTCCAGAGCACGGCCAGGAGCTCAGCGAGCTAGCACGTGCTGAACTTGTTCAACTGGCTGAAAATCCTAGGCTTAAGGCCTTGTAGGAGCATGCCGTTTGTGCGCTCGACCTGCCTATTCGTCCGGGGGTGCACATTGGCTGCCCAATCGATCCAGATGTGTTGTTCATCGTAGAATTGAATGAATTTCCTACCGGTGAACTGCATGCCATTGTCTATGATGATGGAGTTTGGTACTCCAAAGCGATGGATGATGTCGAGGAAGAATTGCACAGCTTGCTCGGATTTGATCGTGGAGATCGATCGAGCTTCGATCCATTTTGTAAACTTGTCTATGGTGACAAGTAGATGGGTGAAGCCCCTAGGCGCCTTTTTGAGTGGCCCAACCAGGTCGAGCCCCTAGACCACGAAGGGCCATGTGATGGGGATCATCTAGAGTGCCTGGGCTAGAAGGTGAATCTGCTGAGCATAGTACTGACACCCTTCACAGGTGCGTACAATTTGTTCGGCGTCGGTTACTATGGTGGGCCAGTAGAAGCCCTGTCGGAATGCGTTTCTGACCAAAGTCCTTGGTGCGGCATGGTGACCGCAGACCCCATCGTGGATGTCGCTTAGCAGGAGTCTTCCTTGTTCGCTAGGGATGCAGAGCTACAGGATCCCGATGTGACTCCGTTTGTAGAGTTCACCCTCTACAAGAACGAAGGACTTGGCGTGACGCGCGAGCCATCGGGCTTCCATCTTGTCTGCCGATAGTGTGTTGCAGAGGAGATAGTCGAGGTAAAGCATTCTCTAGTCGTCGAGAGGTTCAGGCTCTGCTGTTGGTCCCTCTTCAAGCTCCATGACCTCGGGATTGGGCAGAGCTGCCGGTGGGTTGGCCCCCGGGGCTAGATCAGATGGGCCTTTGTTGGCATGTTCCGATCCCTTGTAGCGCACTGAGGGCTTGTGTTGATCGCTAGCAAAGACACCCGCCAGAACTGGCTCTCAGCCAGATGCTGCCTTTGCAAGCATGTTGGCTGCTTTGTTGAGGCGTCTTGGGATGTGATTGAGCTCGAGGCCATCGAATCTATCTTCTAGTCATTGGACTTCTTGGCAATATGCCACCATCTTGGTGTCATGGTAGCTTGACTCCTTCATGACCTGATCGATGACCAGCTAGGAGTCGCCCCTAACGTCGAGGCATCAGATGCCTAGCTCGATGGCGATTCATAGGCCGTTGATGAGCGCTTCATATTCTATGATATTGTTTGATGAGGGGAAATGGAGCCGAACCATGTACCTAATGTGGACCCCGAGGGGTGATACGAAGACTAGTCCTGCACCAGCGCCCTTTTTCATCAGCGATCTATCAAAGTACATTGTCTAGTACTCTTGATCGACGACTGCTGGTGGCATTTGGACTTCGGTCCACTACGCGATGAAGTCGGCCAGCACCTGGGATTTGATCGCCGTTCAGGAGGCATAAGTAATGCCCTGATCCATCAGCTCGAGCGCCCACTTTGCGGTTCTTCCTGCAGTGTCCTGGCTATGGATGACCTCTCCGAGGGGGAATGACATCACGACTGTCACAGGGTGTGACTCGAAGTAGTGGCGTAGCTTCCTTAAGGTGATGAGGATGGTGTAGAGGAGTTTCTGGATTTGGGAGTAGTGGGTTTTGGAGTCGGATAATACCTCGCTGATGAAATATACAGGGTGCTGCACCTTGAAGGCGTGCCCCTCTTCTTCTCGCTCTACTACCAAGGCGGCGCTAACTACTTGCGTGGTGGCCGCTATGTATAGGAGGAGGGATTCTCCGTTGCTTGGAGGGACCAGGACTGGGGGTTTAGTTAGAAATTGCTTAACCATGTCAAGCGTCTCCTAAGCCTTGGCTATCCACTCGAAGCGGTCGGACTTCTTCATGAGTCGATAAAGGGGGAGTCCTCGTTCGCCGAGGCACAAAATGAATCGGCTGAGGGCGGCAAGGCACCCTATGATCTGCTGAACCCCCTTTATGTTTTAGATCGGGTCCATCCTTGTGATGGCTGATATCTTCTCCGGGTTGGCTTCGATGCCGCGTTCGGAGATAATGAAGCTAAGCAGCATGCCCCTCGGAACCCCGAAAACACATTTTTCGGGATTGAGTTTGATGCTGTTTGCCCAGAGTTTCACAAAGGTTCATTCAAGGTCGATGACAAGGTGGTCAGCCCGTTTGGACTTAACTACGATGTCATCGACGTAGGCCTCAATAGTCCACCCGATGAGGTCCCCAAAGCAATTGAGCATACAGCGCTGGTAAGTTGCTCCTGCATTCTTTAGACCGAACGACATTGAAATATAGAAGAACGATTCGAAGGGGGTGATAAAAGATGTCATGAGCTGGTCGGACTCTTTCATCGTGATCTGGTGGTAGCCAGAGTATGCGTTAAGGAAGCAGAGGGTTTCACACCTTGAGGTGGAATCAACTATTTGGTCTATTCGTGGCAAAGGAAACAGGTCCTTTGGGCACGCCTTGTTGAGGACCATGTAATTGACACACATCCTCCATTTCCCACTTTTCTTTCACACAAGAACGGGATTTGCTAACCACTCTGGGTGGTGTACTTCCCTGATGAACCCAGCAACTAATAGTTTTGCTATCTCTTCACCGATGGCCCTACGTTTTTCCTTGTCGAAGTGGCGCAGGCATTGCTTCACCGGCTTGGAGCCTGGGAGGATTTTTAGGGTATGCTCGGTGACCTCCCTTGGGATGCCTAGCATATCCGAGGGTTTCCACGCAAAGATGTCTTTGTTATCGCGGAGGAAGTCGACGAGCACGCTGTCCTATTCGGAGGAGAGCGTGGTTCTGATGCGGACTTTTTTGCCCTCAGAGCTGCTGGGGTCCACGAGGACCTCCTTGGACCCTTTCGCTGATTTGAATGATCTGGACGACCTCTTTGCATTGGGTGTTTCTTCAATGTCCTCCTCCCTGAGGGTGGCAAGCTCTTCGGAGGCGACGACTGTTGAGGCATGGCTGTAGCATTCGACTTCGCACTCGTAGGCGTGACGGAAGGAGGTGCCAATGGTGATGACCCTGCGGGGGCCCGAAATCTTCAGCTTGAGGTATGTATAGTTGGGGACGGCCATGAACTTCACATAACATGGTTGTCCAAGGATGGAGTGGAAGGTTCCGGGGAACCCTACCACGTCGAAGGTTAGGGTCTCAGTCCTATAATTGGACTGATCCCCAAAAGTGATGGGCAGATCGATCTGCCCCAGTAGTATGGCCTGTCTGCCAAGTACGACACCATGGAAGGGTGCTCAGATGGGGTGGAGGTTCGTTCGGTCGATGCCCATCTCATCAAGTGTCTTAGCGTACATGATGTTGAGGCCACTGCCTCCGTCCATCAGTACTTTCCTAAGTCACTTTGGGCCGACGATCGAATCGACAACCAGTGGGTACCTTCCCGGGTGTGGGACGGTATCTAGATGGTCAATCCGGTCGAAGGTTATGGTAGATTCTAACCACCAAAGAAAGGCGGGTGTGGCCGGTCCGGCCATATAGACCTCGCGGCGTGCGACCTTCTGGCGGCGTTTGGAGTCGTAGGCTGCTGATCCTCCGAAGATCATGAGGGCGTCGTTCGACATTGGGAAGGCATTGTCCTTCTCCTTTGTGTCATCTATGGTAGGGCCAGGTTCCTTCCCCTGCTCCCCTTTGTTGAGGCCCCCAAACAAGTATTTGCGTATGAGGCCACAATCCTTGTATAGATGCTTGGCCAGGAAAGCATGGTTTGGGCATGGCCCCTCGAGCATTTTCTCAAAGTGGTTCGAAGCGCCCTCCATGGGCTTTCGGCCACCCTTACGGTCGGTGGTGGCCATGTGCGAGCTGTCGCGCCGTTTCTTCTTGTTTTTTCTTTTGGCGGGACGGTTGGAGGCACCCTCGCCGTTGTCCTCGTCCCGCCTCGCCTTGCCGTTGGAGCGGTCAAAGATGGCTCCAACCACCTCCTCCCCTGAGGCATGGCTAGTGGCAATGTCTAGGACTTCCTTGGTAGTCTGTGGGCCCCTTCGCCCCAGCTTGTGAACCAAAGACTCATAGGTTGTCCCAGACAGGAAAGCTCCTATCACGTCGGCATCGGTGACATTAGGGAGCTCGTTGCACTACCGAGAGAAGCGCCGGATGTACCCGTGAAGGGTTTCATCGGCCTTCTAGCGACAGTTCTTGAGGTCCCATGGGTTTCTGGGGCATTTGTACATGCCCTAGAAGTTCCCCACGAAGATCTCCGTCAGATCCACCCAACTTTGAATGGCATTGGACAGTAGGTGCTCCAACCATGCTCGCGCCGAATCAGCCAAGAATAGTGGGAGATTGTGAATAATGAAATTGTCATCACTCGCACCACCGGCCTGACATGCAAGCCGATAGTCTTTGAGCCAAAGCCTGGGGTTTGTTTCCCTAGAACATTTAGGGATGTTGGTTGGCGATCAGTACCTTAGTGGGAACGCAGCGTTGAGGATGTGTCGGCCGAAGGCCTGAGGGCCTGGTAGGCCAGGGCTCGGGCTTCGATCCTCGCTGCTATCATAGCGTCTGCTGCATTGAGGATGGTAGCTGCGGTGGGCTACCTCTCCTGTGTCGCCGTGGGCGCGCCTGCGGGCGTCAATGGTGCTGCGCACATCGTGGTCGTGGCTGAGACGTTGATGTACCGGGATGGTGGAGGGCTGACTGCTGCCTGGTGGTGTCTGGTGAACAGACACATCCTTGGTGGGGTGCACCGAGGGCATGCGCTGGCTAGCGTTGGGCTTGCATCATCGGGACAATGAGCTTTCTACCTGCTGCGCCGCCGCACGCTCAAGCAACGTGCGAATTTCTTGGCGAGCGCGACGATCCTCAGACGTCGTGGCCTCCGGAAGGCCATGCAGCAAGGCCATCACAGCAGTGATGTTTTGGCTTGCCTGAGCAAAGTGAGGGAGGGTCCCATCATCGGTGAGGATCCTCTGGTGTATAGTCTGGGCCATGGCACGCGCGCGCCCCCTGTCTATGCGGTGTTCAATCTCGTGATTGATGTCCGCGTACTCCCGGACGAGCCCTTGCCCGGCCTCATCGATCTCCAGCTTGTGGGCCCTCAACTGCTCCATCCTTAGGCGAGATGGGGCCGCCGCCTCCTCCCCGGACCTGCTGCCAGGGTTGCTTGGGGTGGCCTCTTCCCCAGAGACACTTTCAACCTGCCCCTCGGGGGTCTACACCATGAAGCATTCCTGAGAAGGGTGGTGGCTCCCCCTGCTAGAGTCAGAGTTGGAGGATGATCCTGGCTCCTCCGTGAGGAGCCTATGGAGAGTCTCTGTATCATTTTCAATTGTCATTATGAACTCGCTATCTATGGGCGGCTGAACCATGCGTAGTGCCAGAAGGTGGCCAGCGATCGTCGTGGTGTTGCGGAGACCGAACGGAAACGCTATCGAGGCGCTCCACGCGGGGTCTTCCGGAGAGAGGGTGATGCAGCGCGGGGCCTCCCTTGAAAACTGGGGTCCAAGGGAGTCACTGGGCTAGCCCTCAAGCCTCTGGTGGCTGAGGCTAATGGAAGGGAGAGACTGCACGACCGTGTGGGCCAGTGCCAGCTCTCCTCCTAGTGTGACGATGAAATCTAGGTCACCGAAACACATGTGTGCGCTTGGAACCCAGCTAATTGCATGGGTGGCCATCCGAGGCCTGATTTGGAATGCGCAAAGGCCCCTACCTGGCGCACCAACTGTCGGTGTTTGATACAAGCACCGGCAAGTAAATTTATAGTCATGCGTATTAGGCCCGTATGGTGCGCTAAAGGACACAAGATTTATACTAGTTTGGACCGAATGTCCCTACGTCCAGTCTATTGCTGCTCGTGTTATTAGCACCAAAGAATAGTTCATAGTAGGGGGTACAAACGATCGAGAGAGGGACTGGTTCCAAGTCTCTGATGGAAGGGTCGAAAGGATGCCAAGAGCTTGGTAGCAGCTTGACTGTGTGTGTTGTGTGTTGTGCTATCCAAAGTCGGTCCCCTTGTTGGAGGAAGCGCATCCCCTTTTATAGATGAAGGGGACGGCTTTACAAGTGAGAGGGCTAGGGTGCGTACGCTACCTAGCCTTGTTGTTCACGTCTACCCAGCCTTGTTGTCTATTCCGGTGGGTGCAAAAGGATGATAAGCGCCTACAATACTGTCGATGCCACTGTAGAATGTCAAGATGGCTACAGAGTACTGCCCCACATAGGGTATGGGCTTTGGTACAGTGGTTTTGACTTATGAGCCTCGTCTAGCCTTGCTCCGCATGCCTTCTAGTTCCTATGAGTCTCTATCAGAGGGACACGGGGTTAGGTTCTGGAGTAGCGCTGTGGGCAAGGTCTTCCGATTGGAGAGGGCGTCCAGAGGCTGAAGCGAGCTCTCCGATCTAGTGGACCCGAGGGGGCGGGAAGCGGACGCCATTCCCATGCGATCATAACATGGTGACCGCACATCCATCATTTGTGGAGGACGCGAGTCCTTTCCTAGACCGTAGTGGTTGTCGTATATCTTCGTCGTGTTCTGTGTCCCAAAGCTGAAGGCGGCGCCTATAACTCTACAGGGCGAAGAGCATGCACCCACAACACTTTTCAAACTCTGCTATGTCCAGGAGGGTCTAGAGCACCCATCCTATCATTCCCTAGTAGTACTTTTTGTGCCAAGGCACAGGGTACGGTCCTTGAAGCTGCGGTTGACCCGAACGTCTTGTCCTACCCTGCACCTATCATCATGAGGGAACAGGGAGAGGTTGTTAGGCAAGACGAAACTAGTCCTTGGACATCGAGTGAGGCGAGGTTCACCCTTGGACATTGGGCGAGGCAGAGTCCAGTCCTTATCCCTTGGGCGAGACTGAGCCCATCCCTCGGGGGTTGAGCGAGGCGGAGTCAATCCCTAAGCTCTCGGGCGAGGCGGAGCTGGCCCTTATCCCTCGGGTAGGACCGAGCCTGGCTCTCAGGGGTCGGGTGAGGTGGAGTCTATCCCTAAACCCTCGGGTGAGATGGAGTCAATCCCTAAGCTCTCGGGCGAGGCAGAGCTAGCCCAAAGGCATTGGGCGAGGCGGAACCAAACTCCCATCACTCGGGCAAGAAACGCAACGGCGCCCTTGTTCATCCAGAAGTTTTTAATGTTCGATGGTTATCGGTTCCACCACCTAGGGTACCCTGGTGTTAGGTCCCCGACAATGGTATTCGACACCATAGAGCTTGCCTTTGAGCTCTCATCTCGGTGTAGTAAGCGTCCATCTTCTCGCTGGTGTAGCTCCAATATTTATTGAGTTGGTTGATTATGAGTGCAGAGTCATCGAACACCATGAGGCATTTAACGCTGAGCTCTATGGCTATATGGAGACCATGTAGTGCCGCCTCATACTCCATGGCATTGTTGGAGGCCCAGAAGTGAATCTGAAGGACATAGCGAAGCTTGTCCCCGGATGGGGAAATAAAATATATGCCTGCCACAGCACCATCGATGTTGAGGGAGCCATCAAAATACATGGTCTAGTGCTCGAGGTGGTTAACCGGGATAGGGGTCTACATATCGGTCCACTCAGCAATGAAATTGGTGAGCGCCTGCCACTTGATCGTCTAGTATGGCCTAAAGTCAATGGAGTAGGTGCCTAGCTCGACCACCCATTTAATTATGTGACCACTGGCTTCCTTATTCTAGAGGATATCGCCAAGTGGGTACTCAGTAACCACTGCTATGGGGTAGGCCTCGAAGTAGTGGCGGAGCTCCTAGGATGTGATTAGGATGGCATACAATAGATTCTGGACCTAGATATAGCGAGTCTTAGACTCATTCAGTACCTCACTGATGAAGTATATGGAGTGTTGGACTTTGTAGACGTGTCCGGCCTCTTCGCGCTCGATGACGATGGCCATGCTGACCACCCGGTTGGTCACTGCAATGTAGACTAGCAGGGTTTCACTAGTTTGTGGTGCTGTCATGATCGGAGGTTGGGTGAGGAACTGCTTGAGCTTGGCGAACGCCTTGTTAGCATCCTCCGACAAGACAAACTTTTCTTAGGCCCTGAGTAGCTTAAAGAAGGGGAGTCACTTTTTGCCTAGATGGGATATGAAACAAGTTAAAGCCGCCATGCATCCCATTAGCTTCTGAACGTCTTTGATATGAAACGAGTTAAAGAAGGGGAGTCATTTTAGTCACCGCCTCTATCTTTTCTAGGTTGGCCTCGATGCCACGGTGGCTAACGATATTGCCTAATAGGATACCAGATGGAATGCCGAAAATACACTTGGTGGGATTCAGCTTCCATCGATATTTCTTTAGGGCTTTGAATGTCTCGGTGAGGTCGATGATGAGGGTATCGGTAGTCTTAGACTTAACCACCACATCATAGATGTAGGCCTCAACATTCTTCCCAATCAGGTCCTTGAGGCATCATTGGATGGCTCTTTGATATGTAGCACCGATGTTCTTGAGCCCAAAGGACATGGTAGTGTAGCAATAGGCGCCGAAGGGCGTGATGAATGACGTCTTGATCTGATCTTCTTCCTTCAAGGTGATCTAGTGATAACTAGAGTAGCAATCTAAAAAGCATAGGAGCTCACAACCGGCTATAGAATCTATGACCTCATCTATGCGAGGTAAGCCGAAGGGTCTTTAGGGCAGTGTTCATTGAGATCGGTGTAATCAACGCACATTCTTCATTCTTTATTCTTCTTTTTTTACAAGAACCTAGTTGGCTAACCACTCTGGGTGATACACCTCTTTAATAAAACTAGTAGCTAAGAGCCATGTTATTTCTACCCTAATAGCCTCCTTTTTGTCCTACGCAAATCATTGAAGCTTCTACTTGATCGGCTTGGCGGTCACCGAGATGTTAAAGGAGTGCTTGATTAGCTCCTGAGTTACATTGGGCATGTATGCAAGTTTCCATGCGAACATGTCGATGTGCTCCCTTTAGAAGCTGACGAGCACGTCTTCCTATTTGGGGTCGAGGTCAGCCCCAATCTAACCAGTCTTGCTCCGGTCACTGGGGATGAGGACACCTCCATCACCTCCTTGTACTTGGTCGCTGCTCTGGGGGCCTCCATGGTGGGGATCTACTGCTCCTCTAGTGGAATCTGCTATGAGGTGGCAAGGCAATCCTACATGCAGATGGAGATGTCGGTAGCCTCAGTGAGTGCGAAGCTTTCCTTCTCATAGACATAGGCGATGCTAAGTTTGGCGCACAGGCTAAGGATCCCCTGCTCCATCGACATCTTTAAGACAAGGTATGTGTAATGCGGCATGGCCATGAACTTGGTGAGGGCTGGCAGGCCGAGGATGGCATGGTACGCCAAGTTGAAATTGGCAGCCAGGAAGTTGACGTAGTCGGTGTGGAAGTGCTCAATGGTGCCAAACTATAGCGGTTGGGATGCCTTCCTAGGAATAATACCCTAGAAAGGAGAGTCTATGGGGGTGAGGTCTTCCTTGGTGAGCCCTAGCTCAGCTAGGGATCCAGCAAATAGGATGTTGAGGGCGCTGCCACCATCGATGAGGACCTTATGGAAGCACACACTCTTGATAATGGGGTCCATTATGAGTGGGAAATGCCCTAGGTATGGGATATCTACCCACTGGTCAGCCCTAGAGAAGGTGATTGGGTACTCTGACCAGTCCAGGTACTTGGGATCTGCAATGGTGTCATCGTACGTGGTCACTAACATGATCTATTGGGCGGTGAGCTTCTATTCCTACCTATTCTCGGAGGCGGCTCTCCACCAAAGATGGAGGCGACGGTCTTGATGAGGTCTTGTAGGCAGGACAAGCGTCCTTGCCATGATCCTCCTCCTGACCGTCGTCGGCCTCATCATCCTTCCAGCACAACCTCTTCCTATCTTCTTCGTGGAAAGCTTTGTTCAGGCCCTTGCACTTGCCCATGGTATGCTTCGCGCCTTTATGGATTGGGCAGGGACCGTCCATGAGCATTGCGTAGTCGACATCATAGCTGCACTTAGCATGAGCGTTGATGGCATTGACTGAGCTATCTAGCTTGTGGTAGTAGTTCTATCTGCCTCTAGAGCCTTCTAGCCTATCATCGCATCAGTGGTCATGATCATCGTGGTGACGGTCATGGTCATCATGGTGGCGGTCGTGATCATCGTAGTGGTAGAAATTGTAGCGCCTCTCCACATGATGATCGTCACTGCGGTGCTACTGCCGCTCATGGTGAGTAGCCTGATCAACTTCTTTAGTGTTGGCATAGGCGTTCGCTGTCTGCAACAGCTCACCGATGGTAGTTGGCCTCTTCTGGTATAACTTCCCATAGAGCTACTCATGATAGAGGAGCCCTTTGGTGAACATGGCAATGGCCTTGCTATCGTTGATGTTGGGGATGGAGTTCCTTATCTCCTAGAAGTGCCTACGAAAGCCCTAGTTTGGTTTTGGCTAATTGATGAAACCTATTTGGACTAATCCTTGCATCTAAGTGTGTGACTAGGTAGGATGGTCCAATCCAAATGAAGGAGCTAGGTGGCACTCATGGATGGAGATGGCCACATGAAATGCAGTCCATGGTGTGGTGTGGACATGTGAAGATGATCAAGCTCCGGGACATGGAAAAGAAGAAAGATAAAAACAAAATAGGCTCAAGGCAAAGGTGATATCCATAGGGCCATTTTGTTTTCGGTGATTGAGACACTATAGAGAGTGTGATCACATTTTGGATAGATAGTCGTACTATTAAGAGGGGAGCTCTTATCGGACAAATCGATCATCTAGTGCCACTAGGTGTTGGAATACATGCATATGAACTTTAGGCCTAGTGCACAATCGGTGAGAAGTGATTAACCTTTGAAAAATATTTATGAAAATGTTAACACGCTTGCTCGTGATGGTGAAACACTTGGAGTGTTAGCACATTTGCAAAGGTGGTGAAAGTGGTAAAGAAACGGAGGTGAAAATGGGCTCAAAGTGCTACCCTAGGGGCATTGCCACTGCTATGGCGGTGGCACCGCCCCTAGTGTCCGGTGCCCCCTGGCCTTGGGCTAGTGAAGTTGTGTTGGAGGGGCATAGCCGTGCCAAGTTCAGTGCACTGCCACTTCTATGGCGGTGACCACTTGGCCTCGGCTGAGAGCAGCTGTGAAGAAGGCGGCCACCGGAGCGACTGGTGTGTACCGCCATGCGCAGGATGGTGCACCACCCCTGGCACTACCATAAAAGTCCATAGAGTAGGGGAAGGGCTACTGGACACCACCGTGGGCACCACCACCCTGAGGGCGGTGCACTGCCATAAATTTCTAGAGAGTGGGGTTTCTCGGGCAGTGGCCGGGTGGTCACCGCCACCCTAGGGGCGGTGCTACCAAAAGTGTCTATTGAGAGGGGCACCACCATGTCTGGTGCCAGGCACCACCATGTCCGGTGCCCTCGTAGAAAGCTGCTCCAAAGGGGTAACAGCTCTATTTACTTGTGGGCTTATAAACAGATCTAGTGGCTAGCCTTGGCCACCCTCTTGGCACTTCTAATAGCTGCATACACCCTTTGAGAGCTAAGCACACCACTCCACTCACTTGCACACTTGATTTCATCATCTTGAGTGAGATTGGAGAGCCTCTAGTGCATTACTTAGTGGTCTAGCATCTTGTGGCACTAGTTGGGCGATTTGGGCTGGTGAAGATCTTGTTACTCTTGGTGTTTGCCGACACCTAGATGGCCCGATGATTGGTGGATCATCGAGCGAAGGAAGGTGATTATCTCCGGCTCCAATCATTGTGATTGTAAGGGGTTCTTGTGCCTTCCCCGGTGGAGCGCCAAAAAAACTCTAGTGGATTGCTCATGGCTTGTGTGATCCTCATCTTGTGTTGGTTGTGCAGCAGCCAGTTGAGGGTTTGATGTGTGATGCCAATTAGCATGTGAACCTCCAAGTGAGTGAATCACCACAATGAGGACTAGCTTGCCGGCAAGCAAGTAAACCTCAGTAAAAAATCTTGTGTCATCTTGTCTAAGGATTTCTTGGTATTCATTGTGATTGATTGTGATCATCTTGTGATTGGCTCAATTCCTCAACACAATGGTATAATCATCACTTCTCTCTCTTGTGCATTTACATTTCTAGTGTTGCTTTGCTCTTTAGTGTAATTAGTCTTGAGAGCAAGCTTGTGTCGGGTCTAGTGTTTAGTGAGGCTCTTTAGTTAGTCTTTGAGAGCTCACTAACTTAGTGTAGTGACATAGCCATTGCATGAGTAGAGACTATACATACTAGAATTGTGGTAGGTGGCTTGCTTTTTTAGTAGCTAGCGTAACATTTGCTTCACCTCATATTTGTCTAACCGGTTTGTTAAGTGTTGTTGTAGAAATTTTTATAGGCTATTCACACCCTCTAGCCATTAGGACCTTTCAAGTGATATCAGAGCTGTGGTCACCTTGAATTGAAGCATAACAACCTTCGGTGTCAAAATGGCTCAAATCAACAACACCAAGAAGCCACCCCAATTTGATGGCTCAAATTATCTTTATTGGAAGGCTAAGATGACTACCTACATCAAGTCAATCAATATAAAAGTGTGGAAGGTGGTGGAGACCAAGATTGAGGTTGCCAATGAGGAGGCTCCCACCATCGCCGAAGAAGTGCTACTCCAAAACAATGACATTGCTCTTAGTGCCATTCATGATGCATTGGATGAGAGGACATTTGAGTAAATCAAGAACATTGAGAGGGATCATGAGGCATGGAAGAAGTTGGAGGAATCCTTTGAGGGCACTCAAGCAGTGAAGGGTGCCAAGGTATACATTCTCAAGGAGAAGTTTGTAAGCTTCAAGATGAAGGAGGATGGGAGTGTGCCAGAGATGTTCCATGGGCTTCAAGTTCTTGAAAATGATCTCAAAGTACTTGGAGAAGAGGAGAAGGACAAGGACTTCCCTCATAAGTTCTTGAGATGCTTACCTTTGAGATTTGGTACATTGGTCACTATTCTAGTGAGGAGTGGTTTGGACACCATGAGACCAAACCAAGTGTTGGGAGATGTAATGACCGATGATACATATAGAGATGATGATGAGAAGGAAGAGAAAAAGGAGAAGAAAGATGAGAAGAAGGATGGGAAGAAGAGTGTGGCATTCAAAGCCACTTCATCCAAGGGCATGGCCAAGCAAGACACATCAAGTGAAGATGAAGGTTCATTCTCTTGGGATGATGGTGACGGTGAGAAGGTGGTTCTCTTTGTGAAGAGATTTGGTAAATTCATGGTAAAGAAGGGCTATCGCGCTAGAAGATAGAAGTCTTCATACAAGAAAAAGGAAGAATCAAGGAGGTGCTTCAAGTGTGAAAGCAAGGATCTTCTTGTTGCTCAATGCCCATACAATAGCGACAATGATGATGATGACAAGAAGAGCAAGAAGAAGGACAGGAAGGAAAAGAAAGAGAAGAAGAACAAGATGACCTTCAAGAAGAAGAAGAAGGGTGATTCATATGTGGTCACTTGGGATAGTGATGCTTCCTCAAGTGATGATGATAGTGATGCTGACAAGACCACCAAGAAGAAGGCTCTTGCAAGCATTGCCATTAATGAGAAGCCTTCTCTTTTCTACACTCCATCAACATGCTTCATGGCTAAGGCCACTAAGGTACATTCCGATGATGAGTGTGATGATGAGGAACATGATAAAAATGAAAATGATGGTGATGATGATGATGAACCAACTAAGGATGACCTACTTACATGTTAGAGGATGCTAAGGAGCATTTTGACATTAAGAGAAGGGAATGCAAAGACTTGCGTAAGGAACTAAAAGCCCTTTAGCAAACCTTTGATAAGCTCAATGCATCTCATGAGTGGCTAGAGGAAGCCCATGAGAAGCTTGGCAAGGCTCACAAGAAGCTTAAGAAAGCTCATTCCTCTCTACTTGATGAGCAACATGTGAAAGAGCATGTTGAAACATATGATGTAGGATTAACTTGTGATATAATTGATGAATCATTCTATAAGCCTATCATTGTTGCTCCCACTAACCCTTCTTGTAGCACATTCACTTCTACCTCATCTAGTAGTAATGGTTTTACTTATGATGCCTCACTAATAGTTGAGAATGAGACCCTCAAGAAGGAGGTTAATGAGCTCACTCACACCTTAGGCAAAGCCTATGATGGTGAGGACCACTTGCTTATGTGCTTAGGTAGCCAAAGAGCTTCCCTCTACAAAGAGGGATTGGGATATATCCCCAAGAAAGGCAAGGCGGCCTTAGCTCCTTGTTGGTATTTCTTAACGTCACTACTAAGTATGGGATTTGAATCTATCCTCAGCAACGGCGACAGAAATACCTTGTTGGTACTTCTTAGCAACATAACTAATGTGTAGCCATGCTACAAAGAAATAGCCTTGATAGTTCCTTAATAATTTTAGATATTTATCCACAAGCGCACGGAGCTATCATTGTAGCATTTCACCCAGAAGTATTTAGGGTATTGTTATTTATATTTTCCCAAAGAAAGGCATTTAATTAAGAGTCAAGTATGGATATGAACTTGAATAATAATGCTTGCAAGTACACCAATGCTAATAATAGGGGTAAGAATAGTAATTCCAAGATAGTGGACACACACTTGGCATTCCTCAAAAGATAAAATAGAAAAGAAAGGATAAAAGAATAATCCTAAGTCAAGCAGGCATTGGTCTAGTATAGTCATACAAAGATTAGTTGATAATCATACACATTACATAATTAGTTTTAGGGCTAAGTGTGAAGCAGGTCGGGAGGCCACCGAGTACTGGTCTGCCAACAACCTCATGTGACAGTTTATACTCCTACACCCTAAACGAACATGGGGGGGTTACGAAGGACAGATAGGGCTGTCACCACCTAGCGCCTACCCCTCAATCGGAGAGAAGAAAATGCATTCACCTGTCTCTCCATACCCAAGAACCATGCTTGCGTATACAGAAACTACCCAAATCCCCTCGAGTCCTCGACCCTACTGATCGACAGGTAAAGAACTTGGGCACACCTAATGGCACGATGAACCGTCACCTCAACTTAGCTCTAATTTCGATTATATAAGTTATATGAGTGTTTAAGCATAAAGTTAAGTGTGCTATTCTCATGACACATAAACTCTACACTAGTTCATATATTAAGATCATAACACAATAACTATACTCTAGTTCATAAGTATGACTATAATAAAGTGAAGACATGACTTTGGAAGAACCCATATTGATATTCATACCAAGATTCTCTTCTTGCAAGGAGCCAAGCCCTCCAAGGTGGATTTGCCTTGCTCTAATACAACTAAATGGTAAAACAAAAGAGAGTAGGATGGCTTCCCTATGGTGCTTTGCCCCAGTTGCATTGATTTGATAAGCGTCTCCCTTGTTCCTTTGCGCAAATCAGTGCCTTTCGGTGAATTATTCAATGTATTTATGTTTGTGACCTGCAAAATAATGTTCTCCAAGTACATGTGGAACTTGGTTAATAATAAATACATATGTGTTTAAGATTTCTTATTTCTCCTCTTTTTGTGTCTTAATTGGTGGTCGGATTTGATCGATAGAGACCGCCAACAAGCTCCCACAAGCTTAACCTTTGCTCGTCCCGAGCAAATAGCTAAGTTATTGGTTGTTGATCAGTAGTTGCTACAATGATGAATATAATTCACAAGTGCCATGCCTATAACAAAGTATTCTTCCTCAATTTAAATAAGTTTGGCATTCTATCCACCCTTTTAACTTAATCCCTATGGGGCTTATTGCTTTTCCAAGTCTTAGGCGGTTGCAAGATATAACGGTTTTAACAGAATTGCCAATCATTCATTCTTTGATCAACCTTCTATCTAGAGGTTTTATGAGTTTTACAAAAATAAAATGTAAGTTCCTCAAATGATTCACTTGATCTCTCAATGTGTATGATCCTTACCAAGGCATTCCTTTTGCCTTCTTTTCATCCCATCTCTAAAAGTCTTTGAGTGGAGTTTTAGGTAGGTATGAATGAGAGGCATACTTACATCACATATATTGCTAAGTCAAAAACTGGATCCAAGAAGATGCAAGTGTGTAGAATATAAAAGTGATTCCTAATATTTTTTTATACTCCTTTGATCCTTGCAAGTCATACACATTGAGAGATCAAGTGAAATGTGTATGATCCTTGCAAGTCATACACATTGAGAGATCAAGTGAAATGTGTATGATCCTTGCAAGTCATACACTTTGATCAAGATGTGCAAGTGTGTAGAATATAAAAGTGATTCCTAATATTTTTTTATACTCCTTTGATCATGACTTTCTCTCTTTTGAATAATTGCCTTAGAAGTATGGGCTATCTCTCATTTTTCAATACTTTGGAACCTTCATGTGTTCCATTCTTTTTCTTCTTTTCTTTTGCTATTTTGAGAGCTTCATATGTCTCTCTCTTTTTTTAGTATAGCCCCATACTCTTTTTGGCACATGAAAACTTTGGAGAGAAAGACTCATGACAAATGAATAGAGTTTTATTTTAGGTGGACGAAAAACATATTTTTGTGTAACTCTCAGTGTAAGAGTCAGCATTTTATTTGTGGGTGTACGTGAATCTTGATCATGGGTGCATGACTAGAATCTCAACAAGGGTCACAACAATTTGACAAAACTCAATGTGAATGTAAGTAGCATATGACTAAGGTTTGCATTTGAATCATGTCATATGACCGTGGTAGGAATTTATAATCATTGAGGAACTTTTGATTTTAGCATTTTTTAAAGAAAACTCCGGATGTCAAGTTTCTCTTAGAACAAAGTCATAGCATATCCTATTTACCATATCGTAACTTGCAACAACTTAGAAAAGGATCATGCTTTTACAACCCACAAGTTCCAAGTTTTTAGGATGAGACATTTTTAGCCAACAAATTTAAATCTTGGAGAATACTAAGTTACAGCCTAGGAGATGAATTATAGATAGCGTAACTATTCATCATTTCAACAAAGGAGAAACTAAACATTCTTAAGACACATATGAGAGTGAAAATCATCATTTTTAGTCATATCTCATCATTTTTAATATAATAAAATAACTAAAAGAAAAGTGAGATACAAGTTACCTCTGTGGGAGTCCTCCTCCAAGCTAGCTCCTGACTTACGGTCTGTGGTTCAGCAAGGAACGCTGCTAGCTGGTGGACGCTATGGCCTGATTTGTGATTCATGGCCTCCTTTTGAGCGTGCTAGGAGGCTCCCCCAAGCTTGTCTTATGGTGCCATCAAGATAACAAGACAACCATACTTGGGGTCGAAAGTTTTTATTATTATTATCATCATTATTATCTTTATTATTATTATTATTATTATTATTATTATTATTATTATTATTATTATTATTATTATTATTATTATTATTATTATTATTATTATTATTATTTTAATCGAGGTTTACCAAACAAGTTTTCATCTCAGTTGTCATCTCAAAGACTTACTCTCATGAGGTTGATAAATTCCTGCAAGGGTCAGTCCATATGATCAACCAAACTCTACACTAGCAGTTTTGGTTCAATGATCAAACTAGATGCCATGTCTAATTTGATTAAGGCTGGCTTATTATAATAAGCAACATGCTTATTTTTAAATATGTATGACTAACCCCTAAACCAAAACATACCAATGTAGAGAAAGGAAGCATGACAAGATAAACAAGATTCATCCAACAGAGGTGAAGACATTGAATGGTGAATAAGAGAACCAAATAATTTTTTTAATTATTATTATAGTTTTATTATCTAATAATTTTAGGCAACTTTAAATCATAAATACGAAGGATAACTACTGATTTACCTTCAGCAAGGACTCACCATTTTAAAGTCCAATGAGCAGGACTCTTCTCCTTTCACTTTTTGCTTGATGGAGGTACTCCATGTACGGAGAAGTAGATGCGGATGTTGATGCTTCTACCTGCCATACCTGTTTGATGCCTTTACATGGTTATTTCTTGGACTGGTTTGTTTTAACATGTTTATGCATTTTAAACCCATTGAATGGGCATCTCATTATTTGCCCTTGAATATGAAAGCTGACATGCCCTGATCCCACGTGTGAGATTGCATTTGTAGTGTTAAGAAATGGTCTCCCTAAGAGGAGGGGTACTTCCTCATTGTGGCCCATGTCTAGAATGACGAAGTCTGTGGGGATGTACGTGTCTTGAATTTTCACCAAGATGTCCATGGCTAATCCCTTCAGATTTCATAAAGTTTGATCTACCATCTGCAGTCCAAAATGTGCAGTGGACAAAGATCCATCTAGTGTTTTATCATATGTTACCTTGGACATGATGTTGATGCTTGCTCCAAAGTTGTAGAAGGCATTGTGGAAGACATGCGGGCCAATTGAGCATGTAATTGTCGGGCGTCTAGGATCTTCTTTCTTAGCAATGAATGGTGGATCTACAAAATAAATGTGGTTTTCCCGACATAGAGGCTTATCGAACCTCATTGAGACCATTTTAACAGATTCGAGAGAAGTTTCAGGTTGTCCCAGAATCTTTCTTGAATCAAAAACAGGTATAGTGGTAGCAAGTTGAGTTATTTGAGTTTAAATCATTTTATTAGAGCTCATTTGGTTATTGATAGAAGAAGTCAAACCTTCAATTTTAGTATTTATGTTTTCAAGCATTTTTGTCATTATACATTAACTTTTTATTAATATTTTAATTAATTTTTAGCTTGGCTTAATACCAAGTCTTGGAAAGAATGTTGATTCGAATTGTAATTGGATTTGTAGTTCGAATTACCTTGCGGGCGGGACTGGTTGTTCCACCTGTTATTACCTGGTTGGCGAAACCCATTGTTGATGAAGGTACCTTCTTCGCCGGTTTTGGGGCAATCATTCCCCGAATGGCCAACGTTCCCACAGATCTCACACGTCATGTGTGAGTCCATGGCCTGGACGGTGCCCAACATGGCATCTTTCTCTTGGGATCATTCCTCCAGTCTTTTAATCAAAAGATCTATATTCATGGAAAGCATGTCCATCTCCTTCATGGTATGCATTCCTTTTTGTGTTTTCCTTTCCTCTCCCCAGCTTTGATTGGCCACCATTTTATTGATGAGAGTTGTAGCTCCATCGATGGTGAGGGAAAGGAAAGCACCTCCAGTAGCCGCATCGATATGGCCCCTAGACATGGGTATTAATCCATCATAAAAATTTTGGAGCACTAACCAGTTTTCAATCCCATGGTGCGAGCATGCTTGGATGTAGTCCTGCAGCCTCTCCCATGCCTCGAGAATGGTTTCCATGGAGCTTTGCTAGAAGTTCAAAATTCATCCCCTCAGGGCATTGGTTTTGCCCATGGAGAAGAACTTGGTGAGGAACGCCATGGAACATTTGTCCCTCGTCTTGACAGCTTCCTTTTCCTTGTAGAACCACTGCTTCACCTTTCCTAAAAGGGAAAATGGAAACAAGCGGAGCCTGATGCTCTCAGGTGTGATGTCCTTGATGACAATCATGTCGCACAACTCGAGGAAGTGTTGGAGATGCACATTCGCATCCTCGCTTGGCAAACCATGGAATTGGTTCGCCTGCACCATCGTGATGAGGCCGGTATGGAGCTTGAAGTTCCCATCCCCAATGTTAACAGTGGGTCCAATAGGCACATTGGCAATAGCAGGGGTGGAGTCATCGTGGAGGTTCTTGGCCATGATTGTAGTAGCGGATGGTGCGGGGGTGACTGGTTCGACTGTTGGAGGTGTTGCAGAAGAAGAAGCAGTGCGAGACCGTTTCTTCCTTAGGAGTGCCTCTAGATTTTTGATGTAGTTTTTTGACAGTTTGTAAGCGGTCATACACTATCATGTTTTCATCCACAATAGGAGAAAACAAGCAAAGTTATCCTGCATAAACAATGGCTACCTTACAGGCATATTATCATGAACAAGTCCTACTAGATTCTTTAATCAATATGCCTTTCTCGGCAATGGCGTCAGAAATGCTTGTTGGTATTTCTTAACGTCACTACTAAGTATGAGGTTTGAATCCATCCTCAGCAATGGTCCTAGAAATACCTTGTTGGTACTTCTTAGTAACATAACTAATGTGTAGCCATGCTACTAAGAAATAGCCTTGATAGTTCCTTAACAATTTTATATATTTATCCACAAGCGCACAGAGCTATCATTGTAGCATTTCACCCGGAAGTATTCAAGGTATCGTTATTTATATTTTCCCAAAGGAAGGCATTTGATTAAGAGTCTAGTATGGATGTGAACTTGAATAATAATGCTTGCAAGTACACCAATGCTAATAACAGGGGTAAGAATAGTAATTCCAAGATAGTGGACACACACTTGGCATTCCTCAAAGGATAAAATAGAAAATAAAGGATAAAAGAATAATCCTAAGTCGAGCAGGCATTGGTCTAGTATAGTCATACAAAGATTAGTTGATAATCATACAAATTACATAATTAGTTTTAGGGCTAAGTGTGAAGTAGGTCGGGAGGCCACCGAGTACTGGCCTGCCAACAACCTCATGTGACAATTTGGACTCCTACACCCTAAACGAACATGGGGGATTATGAAGGACGGACATGGCTGTCACCACCTGCCGCCTACCCCTCAACCGGAGAGAAGGAAATGCATTTGCTTGTCTCCATACCCAAGCACCACGCTTGCGTATACAGAAACTACCCAAATCCCCTTGAGTCCCTGACCCTATGGATCGACAGGTAAAGAACTTGGGCACACCTGATGGCACGATGAACTGCCACCTCAACTTAGCTCTAATTCCGATTATATAAGTTATATGATTGTTTAAGCATAAAGTTAAGTGTGCTATTCTCATGACATAAACTCTACACTAGTTCATATATCAAGATCATAACACAATAACTATACTCTAGTTCATAAGTATGACTATAATAAAGTGAAGACATGACTTTGGAAGAACCCATATTGATATTCATACCAAGATTCTCTTCTTCTAAGGAGCCAAGCCCTCCAAGGTGGCTTTGCCTTGCTCTAATACAACTAAAAGGTAAAACTAAAGAGAGTATAGAGTGAGGTGCTACTCTATGTGGTGTGTTTAGAAAGTGGGTACCCCCTCTATTTATACAATGCTCAAGGGGGTGTTGGAGGCTATTCTTGGTGCGTCCCCAGCTCCCACCACCTTAGCATGCTTCCATGCCACCACCACCACAAGGGGTGGCTGAGCTGTGCCGGCAGGGGGTTAGCCACCCCTTGACCATGGCCATGCACCACCGCCTTTGTGTGGCAGGCCATGGGCTAGACTAGGATGGCTTCCCCATGGTGCTTTGCTATGGCAGAACCTCCTAAATTATAGGGCCCACATGCACTTGTCACTGTCCAATGACCTCTGACGACTATGCATATGTTCCCGATAACTTAAGAAGACTGTCGGGTGTCCTCGGGGAACCCCGAATCATCCACGTTTTCCGAGTAGGATCCCATTATAGAGTCATTGCAGTATTACAATAGTTTATTCAAATACATACATCAGAGTAAAATAGCGGAAGTCTTACGATAACTTAATTTACAAAATAGTAGTTTCAAAACCTTATAAACTAAGTTCGATTAATAATACAAATGGTAGCAGTGGAGTGGCATTATAACATAATACAAAACACACAATTAAACTGCCCTACCCAAGGGCCACAAATTTACTTTTCAACATCGGATCGAACAACCGTCATGCAACACGGTCCAAAATAGATCTGCTCATGAGGCTCACCTGGAACAAGGGTCAACGAACCCTGAGTACAAAAGTACTCAATAAGACTTAACTGAAATAAAAATTGATAGAACTCAGGAATACAGGCTCAGGGATTCAAGGTATGGCTTTAGCAATAATCAAAGTTATTTTGCGTAAAAGCTCTTTAACAAAATTCTTTATGACAACATTTAAAATTTCATAAGATCATATACAAAGATGACACGATCTGTATTGAGATCATGAAACTTCATATCCAACACTTTCTCAAACCTTCCTCAAATTCTAGTTATTAATTCTATGATGATGAACAGTGAGTTGAGTCTCCATAACTGAGAAGCAACGACGATTCGAACCGATTAAACCCAGCTGGGGATTCCAGACCACATGACATATGCAGGTCCCCGACCTACATATATCAACCTACCCTCGGATCCTCTAAACAAGAACAGGTCCACGCCACCCGAGAATACAGTACTCCACCAATCCAGCCTATGGCCACATGGGTACACGCTATTCCCGCCATCTCTCCACTCCTAGTACGTGAGTAGCCATTCTCGTAATAGAATAGCCAAGTTAAGGCTTACCGGAGTATGTGGTTAGTACTACAAAGTCTTACCTCATGCAATTCAACAACGGTACGGGCCTTAATCGACACAGGCGGAAAGAACCCGCTCACAAGACATTACCAGGTCTTGTGGCTCACCCACACCGAGTCCGCCCAGTCTAGATTTATTACTCCACATTCCCATATCACATGATAACATAAGTAACTAAAGTTCCATTTAAAACTTGTAGGTGACAAGTAATCACCCGACTTTGATCGGTCTAAGCATAGCTAAGCATAATTAGGCATATACGATTTTTAAACTGGTAACAAGGTAGACAAGGAAAATAAGGTTGGTAATGCATCAATTAGGTTTTCACTTGACTTCTAATCACTTAATGCAATAAAGAAAAGCAAAAGCGAAATAACTTTGTAAAACACAAGGTAGGGTTTAAATGCATCCGGGGCTTGCCTTCGTTGACGAAAAAGTCCGGTTCCTGTGACGTTACACAAGTATTTGATCCGACCTCAACAGACAGATCAACCTCCTCTACAACTTGATTAACTACCACGTTTTCACCTTCGTTCACTACATGTAATAACAATGCCATGTTTAACATGATGTGGAATACGAAATATGATGCTCGATGATGGATGCAAAATTAATAATTTGAATACAACTTTCCTTCGTGGTATAGTTGCAAGTCAAACAGACTAAATCTTTTTCATAACACATACATCAACTGCCAAGGATCATTATCAACTAATGACCCAAGGTCATCACTCAATCCAAAATTTCAAACAAAACCTAAATCATTAAAGGTTACTATTTGCTTTTATGAATTAATTATTTAATTCAAAATTATGAAATAATTCAACTTATTCTAATTGAACTCAAAATTTTAGTACATGTTCATTACATGATAACTAAGTGGCAAAACAAATTTCATAATTTTTGGACAATTAAATAAGCCTAGAAAAATCATGAAAACTCATTTATTAATTAATTGAGCAATTTTTATCACATTCACAAATTACTGAAAAGTATCATTTTATATTTTTCCTAAATAACATACATAACAGAGAGGTCACACAAAAATTTTCATAATTTTTGGAGCTATAAATAAATCTACACAAAAATAACAAATTACAACACTATTCAATCATATCTGAAAAAGGAAAATTTCATTTTCAAACCACCTGCTCACACAAACAACTCGGGAAGAACCAGGAGCTCACACAAATAACTCGGAAAAGAACCTGGAGCTCACACAAACAACTCAGAAAAGAACCTGGAGCTCACACAAACAACTCGGAAAGAACCAGGAGCTCACACAAACAACTCGGAAAGAACCAGGAGCTCACACAAACAACTCAGAAAAGAACCTGGAGCTCACACAAACAACTCGGAAAAGAACCTGGAGCTCACACAAACAACTCAGAAAAGAACCTGGAGCTCACACAAACAACTCGGAAAAGAACCTGGAGCTCACACAAACAACTCGGAAAAGAACATGGAGCTCACACAAACAACTCGGAAAAGAACCTGGAGCTCACACAAGCAACTCGGAAAAGAACCTGCCCCAAACAACTTGAAAAAAGAACCTAGAGCTCACACAAACAACTCGGAAAAGAACCTGGAGCTCACCCCAAACACACTGGAGCATAAAGCTAGATCGGAAGAACAACGTATGAGTGGTTCGACGTGCACAGGAAGCACCAGTAGCTCACCCCGAACTCGATGGAGCAAAGAACAGGGCTGGAGAAGCAACGGTGAAGCAGGTCGATGATCCAAGCAACCACGGCGGAGCAAAACATCGACGGTGGCGGTGCTTCGGTGACTGCGGTGGACAAAACAGAGAGCTCTGGCGACGGCGACACGCTCGCGACAGCGGTGCTGCCGGCCGCGAGGAAGAAGAGCAACAAACGGGGGTTCTCGGCAAAATCAAGTGACCATAACTAGCTGGCTGGGTGCGCAAGGAGTAGGCGGAGCTGGAACAAGCTTTGCTGAAATGGTGGAGGCACTACGGCGATGGCAAACGCACGATAGAGCAGTGGCGATGGCGACTGGAAAACAGAGGAGGAGAGTGGCGAAAAATGGCGGCGGTGAAGTCCTTATAGAGTGGCTCAGAAGCAAGGAGAAGCCACGCAGGAGCCTTTTCCCATGCCAGCGCGAAGCCAAGGGCAGCCACCGTCACGTCTGGAAGCAGAAGGAAGATCGCGGACGGTGAGTTGGCTTCCGTGGTTACTGTTCATCAAAATTACCAAACTGCCATTCGATTTAAAAATCCAAATTACTCCCAAATTTATGTAACAACTCAAAAATCTCCAAAAATAAAAGTTGCTCCAAATTTAAAGTTCTACAACTTTGCTTTTATAACCATCCCCTAATTCGGTCTACATTTTGAAATGCAAATTTGAATTCAAAAAGGGAACATTTAAAGAATCTCTCCTTTTCAAATTACTTCAAATTTTTCATAACAACTTTGAAAACTCCAAAAACAAACTTTGTATAACTTGCCAAGCTCTACACTTTTGCTTTTGGGCTCAACCCCAAAATATGCTTAGATTTTGAAATGGGTTTTCCAGGTCAAAACTTAAATGCTGAAAATTCGGGTTTTCGAAAATCCAATTCAACACAATTGTTTTGAAATTGATTCAACCATACAAGTCAACACATATCATAAAACAAGGTCCACACCAAGCATTGCAACAAAAATTATTAAACTTTTATTAAGGAAGAATTTGAATTGTTTAATAGATTCCCACATTAAAATTCACAAAGTTTCTTAATCACTATTATTTCATGTAACATATAACACACTTCATAACAACATTTACATGCTATAAATTAAACATGAAATGCATTCATGAGTTGATACATGATGATTATGCATAATGATGACATGATCACCTTTTAAGTACTTTATAACATCAGGGATGTTACATTTGCCCCAGTTGCATTGATTTGATAGGTGTCTCCATTGTTCCTTTGTGCAAATTAGTGCCTTTCTATGAATTATTCCATGTATTTGTGTTTGTGACCTACAAAATAATGTTCTCCAAATACATGTGGAACTTGGTTAATAGTAAATGCATGTGTGTTTAAGATTGCTTATTTCTCCTCTTTTTGTGTCTTAATTGGCGGTCGGATTTGATCGATAGAGATCGCCAACACTCCTCACAAGACTAGTTTTGTGAAGAACAATGGTTGGTTTTGAACTAGTTGCAAGCAAGTTGGTGATAAAGAGCATGATTGCAAGAACAGGAACAAAAATGCTAATGTATCCTCTATTAAGCTTGATTTTTTTATGTGCTTACCAAGGGTACTATTAGTGTGAAGGCTAAGTTCATTGGTGCACCATGGATGGGCTCAAAGAAGAAAGTCATTTGGGTGCCAAAGAGCTTAGTAACTAATCTTTAAGGACCCAAGCAAGTATGAGTACTTAAAAAGAATTGATCTTCTTTTATAGGTCAATTATAAAGTCAGAGGAAGGCATTGGGTTCTTGATAGTGGGTGCACTCAACACATGACAGGTGATGCAAGAATGTTCAACTCAATCAATACCAATGGCAATGATGGTTATGATAGTATCACATTTGGTGACAATGGCAAAGGCAAGGTCAAAGGGCTTGGTAAGATTGCAATATCCAATGACATGAGCATTTCTAATGTGTTGCTTGTTGAGAGCTTGAACTTCAATTTGCTATCTATGGTTCAATTGTGTGATCTTGGATTCAAATGCATATTTGGAGTATAAGATGTAGAGATCATAAGTGTAGATGGATCTAACTTGATCTTCAAAGGCTTTAGATATGAGAATCTATACTTGGTTGATTTCAATGCTAGTGAAGCTCAATTGTCAATATGCTTGTTCACTAAGTCTAGTATGGGTTGGTTATGGCATAGAAGGCTTGGTCATGTTAGAATGAAACAATTGAATAGATTGGTTAAGCATGACTTGGTTAGAGGCTTGAAAGATGTTGTGTTTGAAAAGGATAGGCTTTGTAGCTCTTGTCAAGCCAACAAACAAGTTAGAAACACCCATCCTAAGAAAAACATAATGAGCACTAGTAAAGCATTTGAGTTATTGCACATGGATTTGTTTGGGCCAACACAATACATTAGCATCGGTGGAAACAAATATGGCTTTGTGATAGTGGATGATTACACTAGATGCACTTGGGCATTCTTTCTAGTGGACAAGAGTGATGTGTTTGCAACATTCAAATTATTTGTTAAGGGCATTCACAATGAATTTGAAACAACCATCAAGAGAGTTAGAAGTGACAATAGTAGTGAGTTCAAGAACACAAGAATTGATGAGTTTTGTGATGAATTTGGAATTAGACATCAATTCTTGGCCAAGTATACTCTACAATCAAATGGCCTTATTGAGAGGAAGAATAGAATACTTATTGACATGGCAAGGTCTATGCTTAGTGAGTACAAAGTGAGTCAATCCTTTTGGGCCAAAGCTATAAACACGGCTTGCTATTGTAGCAACCGCTTATATTGTCACCCATTGAAAGAAAAGACATCATATGAGCTCTCGAATGGTAGAAAGCCCAACATTGCATATTTTTTTGTCTTTGGTTGCAACTGCTATATCTTAAAGAAAGGCACTAGATTGAGCAAGTTTGACAAGAAATGTGATGAAGGATTCTTGCTTGGATACTCAACCACTAGCAAAGCATATAGAGTTTGGAATTTGGCAAGTGGTACTCTTGAAAAAGTTCATGATGCTGAATTTGATGAAACCAAGGGTTCACAAGATGAGAATGAGAACTTGGAAGATGTTAGAGGCATTCAACTTTCAAATGCCATGAAGAACATGGATGTTGGTGAATTAAGGCCTAGGCAAGTGATTGATGAAGAAGATGATCAAGTGCAAGTGCTCTCTAACTCAAATGTGCAAGATGATTCAAATCAAGCAAGTTCAAGTGGCTCTCATGACAATATGCAAGATCAAGTGGCTAGTATATCATCTCAACCCAATGATCAAGCAAGTGCAAGCAATAATGTTCTAATACTCCAACCAACCAATATTGCAAGAGATAATCCATTGGATACTATAATTGGAGATATTTCTATAGGTGTGCAAACAAGATCAAGATTAGCATCATTTTGTGAGCATTTCTCATTTATGTCATCCATTGAACCAAAGAAGATAGATGAAGCATTGAAGGGTGTTGATTGGGTGAATGCAATGCATGAAGAATTGAACAACTTCACAAGAAATCAAGTATGGGAGTTAGTGGAGAGATCAAAGAGCCACAATGTGATTGGAACCAAATGGGTCTATAGAAACAAGCAAGATCAAGATGGGATAGTAGTAAGGAACAAAGTAAGATTGGCAGCACAAGGTTACACTCAAGTCGAAGGTCTTGACTTTGGAGAAACATATGCTCCGGTTACTAGATTGGAAGTAATTAGAATCTTGCTAGCCTATGCTTGTGCCCACAACATCAAACTCTATCAAATGGATGTGAAGAGTGCATTTTCTCAATGGCTTCATCAATGAAGAAGTAAATGTTGAGCAACCTCCTAGTTTTGAAGATTATAAGAAGCCCGACAATGTGTACAAGTTGAAGAAGGCATTGTATGGCTTGAAGCAATCACCTAGAGCATGGTATGAGAGGTTGAGGGACTTCCTACTCTCTAAAGGGTTCATAATGGGCAAGGTTGACACCACTCTTTTCACCAAGAAGATTGGCAAAGACTTGTTTGTGTTGCAAATCTATGTTGATGACATTATCTTTGGATCAACCAATCTAGATTTTTGTGAAGAGTTTGGAAAGATGATAGCTAATGAGTTTGAGATATCCATGATTGGAGAGTTGAGTTACTTCCTTGGACCTTAAATCAAGCAATTGAAGAATGGTACATTTGTGAGTCAAGGAAAGCACATCAAAGACATGCTCAAGAAGTTTTGCATGAATAAAGCAAAAGCCATTAGCACACCAATGGGAACAAACGGCAATTTAGATAGTGATGCAAGTGGCAACATGGTGGATCAAAAGTTGTATCGATCTATGATTGGAAGCCTACTCTATGTGACCACATCAAGGCCGGATGTCATGTTTAGTGTGTGCATGTGTGTAAGATTTTAAGCCTCACTAAGAGAAAGTTATTTGAAGGCAACAAAGAGAATATTGAGGTAATTGAAGCATACATAAAATGTTGGTTTGTTGTATCCCAAAGGAGCAAAATTTGAACTTGTTGGATATTCGTACTCTGACTATGCGGGATGCAAGGTTGAAAGGAAGAGCACCTTGGGCACTTGTCAATTGTTGGGATGATCACTTGTTTCATGGTCATCAAAGAAGCAAAATAGTGTTGCATTATCAACCACTGAAGCCAAATACATATCTACCGATAGTTGTTGTGCACAAATTCTTTGGATGAAGGCCACCTTGAATCACTTTGGAATCAAGTTCAAGAAAGTGCCATTGCTATGTGACAATGAGAGTGCAATCAAGCTAACCAACAATCCGGTTCAACATGCAAGAACAAAGCGCATTGATGTCTGCCACCATTTCATAAGAGATCATCAACAAAAAGGGGACATTTCAATTGAGAGTGTAGGCACCAAAGATCAACTTGCTGACATATTCACCAAGCCATTGGATGAGAAGATGTTTTGCAAGCTAAGGAATGAGTTGAACATATTGGATTTCTCAAATATGTGTTTATGCACCCCCACTTATATGACATGCCTCTCCTTTGAGCAATCCAAGGTAAAAGTTGATTGGCATGCATACATTTGTTGCTAAGGACATGTTTAGTGCATCTAGTCATTCCTCATATTCAATAGGCTCATTCATGAAAATCAAATGAATTTGATGCTTGTATGGTACCACTATTGCTTCTATGCTTGACTTGATCTAGTGGTAGCATATGATATGTTTATGGGCTTGTGAACCTAGTGTTTGATCTAAAAAATAAGCTATAAGTGTTTAACTCAACATGGTACAAGATAACCCTTATTTGGAGGTGTGAAGAAGCTTGTCCTTGGATCAAACCGAGTTAAATATCTTTAGCAAGTGTTCTAAATTGGACCAAATTTGGGAAAATGATCCTCACCCCATTGATTGACATTGATAATCTTAACCTATCTAAAATTGAACCTTTGTGGTCATTGATGACAAAGGGGGAGAGAAACAAAGATATAAAGTTATAGGGGGAGAAGTAATCACTAAGGGGGAGAAGTATGACAAAGGAAATGGATCAATTAAAATTAAAATTTTGAGCACACAAGTAGGGGGAGCAAGCTCATAAAGTTGATTGATGCATTTGAATGTGCATTTCATATGTTTGCTTGCATGGCACAAGTTTTAAATTAAAATTACATGCTTGTGTGGTGTATGCTAGTTGTAGGCTTGAATGTTGAAATAAAAACTATCATGCATAGGTTGAGTAACTGGACTTATGTTTATATTGTAAAAACTAGATCATTGCTTCTAATGTTGATCTCACAGGGTATTCTAGTTTTTGTGTATGTCTAGTTACTAATGGTGCTGAGGATGGTATATTGGTGCACTCTGATTGGTATCATGCTTCAAAGGTCCATATCTTATACCTTAGCATCATTTGGTAGACATTGCTCACCCACAACTCAAATCCATGCATATGTGTTAGCATTCAATCCAAACTCTTAGCACATATGTAGAGAGAGCAAATGCTACCAAAGGGGGTTCATGAAACTTGTCCAAATTCTTTACACATTGTAAAAATGCTTGGGCAAGCAACATGGATTCAAACTTGAATTTATTTCATATCTTTGTGAAGGTTGTCATCAATTACCAAAAAGGAGGAGATTGAAAGCCCTAGTTTGGTTTTGGCTAGTTGATGAAACCTATTTGGACTAATCCTTGCATATAAGTGTGTGACTAGATAGGATGGTCCAATCTAAGTGAAGGAGCAAGGTGGCACTCATGGATGGAGATGGTCACATGAAATGAAGTCCATGGTGGTGGTGTGGACATGTGATGATGATCAAGCTCCGGGACTTGGAAAAGAAGAAAGAGAAAAACAAAATGGGCTCATGGCAAAGGTGATATCCATATGGCCATTTTGTTTTTGGTGATCGAGACACGGCAGGCGCGTAAATCCAGGCGGACGGTTCACCTTCCTGCTCCATCTCCCCCTATAAACAGTGGTTGTCCCCTCTACCTTTCAGCACACATAAACGCAAACTCGCGTCTCTGCTTCTCCACCGTCGATGCCCTAGATCTCTTTCCATTGGCAAAGCCCTCATTCCTCCTCCCCTGTTTCCATGGAGTCATGGTACAACTCTGATATTACCCACGCTCGCATGGAGGGCCTTGTCAAGTGCGTCCTTCTCCATGGGAGGACCAATGCGGTGGAGTGGATCATGCCCGACCGTGAGGAGGCGCCAGCGCCGCCCAACGGCTACATCATGTCTTTCATGCCCTTCCATGAGCACGGATTCACAATCCCCCTCACCCATTCTTTCGAGGGCTACTACATCACTACCAGATCAAGCTATAGTAGCTGAACCCGAACGGGATCCAGCACATCACAGCCTTCATTGCACTGTGCGAGGGGTACCTAGGAATCAAGCCCCACTTCGAGTTGTGGAGATACTTCTCTATCTCCCTGCAAAAGAACAAGAAGAGGGATGCGCCAGTGCTGATGGGATGTGCGAGCATCCACCTTTAGGGGCACCGATCGGCAGAGTGCATACCCTGCTAGCTCTCTAGATCCAACAAGGGATGGCACATGTTGTGGTTCTATGTGAAGAGCAATGCCACCGCCCCTTTGCCGGATTTCATCGGGTGCCTCATCAAAGATATGGAGACATTACTTGTTGGGAAATGTATGTCACATATATACCAACCACAAAAGTTTAAATATATCTTCACTCAACCTGAGCTGAACATGAGGCAGCGAAGATGATTAGAGCTGATCAAGGACTATAATTTGGAAGTGCACTACCATCCAGGAAAAGCTAATGTTGTAGCAGATGCACTTAGTCGGAAATCTCATTATAACACCTTGGAAGCCATGTTGGAAGATGGATTTAATTTGTTACATCATGTGGTGCTACATAATATCACCGTCAGTTGCTCACTCGAGAGCAAAATCATAGAACTTTAGAAGACAGATGTAGGTGTGTTTCACATTAAGCAAAAGATGAAAGAACAAGAAACCAAGCATTTTAGGTTGGATGAAAGAGGTGTACTATGGTTTGAGGACCAACTTATGGTATCGAAAGACCATGAGCTTAGAAATCAAATTTTGGATGAAGCTCATTCATCCAAGTTGTCTATCCATCCGGATAGTAGCAAAATGTATCAAGATTTGAAAACCCTTTTTTGGTGGACCAAGATGAAGAAAGAGATCGCCGCCTATGTTGCTAGGTGTGATAATTATAGTAGAGTCAAGACCATTCATTTGAAATCTGCTGGATTACTTCAGTTGTTGCCTATTCTAGGCTGGAAATAGGAGGAAATAAGTATGGACTTTATTATAGGCCTCCCGCTGACACAACAAGGTCATGATTCCATATGGGTCATTGTAGATCGCCTTACCAAGTCAGCACATTTTGTACTAGTTAACACGAGGTATCATGCTAGGAGGTACGCTGAGCTGTACGTTTCTCAGATCGTTAGGCTACACAGAGTACCAAGGACCATAATCTCAGATCACGGACCATAGTTTATAGCTCATTTCTGGGAACACTTGCACCAGTCCTTAGGAACCAAACTAATCAGAAGTTCAGCTTACCATCCACAAACTTCTAGACAAACCGAGCAAATGAACCAAATCTTAGAAGACATGTTGAGAGCTTGTATAATATCTTCCAAGGGTTCATGGGAAAAATGGCTACCTTTTGTCAAGTTTTCCTACAACAACAGTTATCAAGCGAGCATCAAGATGGCTCCTTTTGAAGCCTTGTACGGTCAGAAATATAGAACTCCCTTGAATTGGACCGATGAAAGAAGATATTTTGGCATTGACTTTGTCACCGAAGCTGAAGAGCAGGTATGTATTATCCAACAACATATGAAAGCAGCTCAGTCTAGACAAAAGAGTTACACTGATAAAAGAAGAAGACCACTAACTTTTGAAGTGGGAGACTATGTGTACTTAAAAGTGGCACACATGAAGGGAGTGCAGAGATTGGGAGTAAAAAGGAAGCTTGCGCCTAGATATGTACAGCCATACCAGATTATTGAATGAAAAGAAAATGTCGCCTACAAGTTACGATGAACAAGATGAGTGCGATATTCGATGTCTTCCATGCTTTTTAGTTCAAAAGATGCCTTCACATACTTGAGGAAGCCATTGCACCCACCAACATTAAGCTCAATTGGATTTGACCTATGAAGAGAAACAAATCTGTGTGCTAGAAGAAATGGAATGAGTAACCCGGAGCAAAGTCATTAAGTTCTACAAGGTGGTGTGGAATAACCACAATGAACAAGATGCCATGTGGGAACGGGAGGATTATTTACGTGAGGTTTATCCCACCTTTTATGATGAATGGTAGGTCTTTCAAATGTTGGGACGACATTCCTATAAGGGGGGGCTGTAACACCCTAGTGTTAAGCTTTGCATTTGGCACTTGCATTTCATGAGCACAAGCATCATCCAAGCATTCATGAACATGAGCATATGAAATTCCATCTCATTCTTATACATTGTCACATGAAATATTGATTTTATATATATGCTATGCTTGTAATCATATGTGACCAATGTATGAAATGGTTGTGAGGTCATAAAAACACCTTAGACACATCAAGAATGATAAATGGAACAATGTTTATATTCATGACATAGACCAAATTTGCTTCTAAGTGTTGGTTTCATTTGAAATACCATTTTCATTATACTAGTTTGACTAAAGTTGAACAGTAGCTTAGAGTGTTTGCATGGTTGTGTGACCTAAATAAATGTTGTAGTTCTTGTCATGAGTAACAAACTTTATTTAAGGGTCATGAGCTAATTCAGTGTCTAACATGGCCAAATAGAGCTCATAAGTATCAACAAAATGTTGTTTTCAAAACTTGAAATTTTTCTGTGTCGAAGTTGTTTTCAGTTTCAAAGTACCTCACTTTAGAGCTTCATAGTTTGAAAACCGTTGGGAATTAGATGATGGTTCCCAAAGCAAAGTTGGAGATCTCACATAGCTCTACAACTTTGACTAATACCAATTTTGCTAACTCGAACTTGATTAGGAGATATAGAGGAACGAAGTAGCGCTGTTAGTGAACTGAATCGGCACTTAGCCGATTTGAATTGACTGGCAGTCGTGGACGATCGCGTTAGGCCGTGGCCACCGTGTGGAGGTTGTCCGCCGGTGTAGGGCCCACACGTCAGGCTGACACAGGCATCAAAACGGCAGCGACGCGCCCTCCCTCATCACTCGCTCTCACTCGCTCTCACTCGCCTCGCTCTCACTCACCTCGCTCTGCCTCTATCTCGCCTTTGCGGCGCCAGAGCAAAGCCGCCGCGCACCGTGCCATCGCCGTGGAGCTCCGCCGAGCTAGCGCGCCACCGCCACCATGCCATTGTCCCATTGCTCGTGCTCACCACTCGGCCATCACCTACTCTACCTCACCAACCACCCATTGCCTTAACCCGAGCCAAGGTAAAGGCCTATGGGCCATCGCCGTTGTCGCGCCATCGCTGAGAGCGCCGCCGCCATACCCGCTGCCATGGCTGTGCATGCCCGGTTTTCTTCCTCGCGCGCTTCTAGACGTTAGGGTTAGGTTAGAGCTAGGTCTAACTCGAGGCAAGAGCCTAAGGCCAATGTCAGCCTCGTCGGAGCAGAACACCGCCGTGCTGACATTACGCTCGCACTGCCGTGCTACCATGCACATGGCCAAGCTTTGCCGCCACTCCACCTTGACCTAATCCACATCGTAGAGCTTTGCTAGGGCTTGTAGATGCCGTAGCCATGCTTGCCTAGACATGCCGTTGCCGAGGATGGCCAGAGCACCACCGCGCACCGCCACCGTGCCGCCATGCTCGTTGGCAAGCTAGCTCTGGCCATGTCCATGCCGAGGCCATCCTCGAGCCATAGGTCAGGGTTTGTCTCCCCGAAGTACTTCGAGATGTTAGTCGGTGGTCGGTATCATGGCAGAAAAGCCACATTGAGGATGTGCCGACCAAAGACCTAGGGACCCGGTAGGTTAGGGCTCGGGCTCCAATCCTTGTCACTATTGTAGCATCCACCGCGGAGAGGATGGTAGTCGTGGCTGGCCTGCTCCCTCTCGTCTCCCTATCTATGCCTACATGCATCCAAGGTGTTACTGGCGTCGCGGTGGGGCCGAGGCGCTCATGTAAGGGGACCATGGTGGCCCCCGCTGTTGCGCGGCTCCTGATGGATGGATACTTCTTGGCCTTGTCATCCTAAAGACATACGCTGACTGACATTGAGCTCGCATCACCGAGATAGCGAGCTCTCCACCTGTTGTGCCACCGTGCGCTCGAGCAGCATGTGGATTTTGCGATGCCCGTTGGTCTTCGAGCGTTGCGGGCTCTGGGAGCCCTTGGAGCAAGGCCACCGCAGCGGCCATGTTGTGGCTTGCCCAGGGAAATGCAAGAGGCTTCTATCATCCTTGACGATCCTCCGGTTCATGTCGTGGGTGATAGCCCTTGCTTGGCCACTGTCTCCATGGTGCTCGATCTCGCGCTTGAGCTTCGCGCATTCCTGCTCCAGCTGGAGCCACACGTCTTCAATCTCCTTATGCCGAGCCCACAGTGGCTCCACCCATAGGTGAGGTGGGGCCCCTACATATCCCTCGACATCATCATCGGGGTCATTCGTAGGTGCAGCCCCTACCTCATGGACATTTTTGATGCGCCCCTCGGGGTGCCTGCCATGAAGCATTCTTGTGAGGGGTGATACCTTCCCCTGCTAGAGTCAGAGTCAGAGATCAACTCTGAGTCTGCCACGAGAAGGTTGTGGAAAGATTCCATGACGTAGTCCGTCATACCCACAAATTCATTATCCGTGGGAGACGGGTGCACACACTGTGCCGCGAGGTGATCAATGGTCCCTGTAGTGTTGCGTAGACCAAACGGGAACATTGTCGAGGCATCCTAGGAGAGGTATTCCGGGGAGAATGGTTCTCCTCCGGCCAGCTACACCATGACATTGACAAACAAGAAGGTGAGGCAGTGTAGGTCCTCTCGGGACAGTCGGGGTGCTAGGAAAGGCGTCGAGCTGGCGCTCCAGCCTCCTGTAATCGAAGCCGAGGAGTTGGTCGCTCCCAGGGGCATGAGCCTCTGGGGCGTGCAGCCGCAGTTCCTCGAGGGCCTCGATGGTTGCATCGAGGCCGGTGGAGCGAGGAAGTTGGATGGGGGCGGGAGCCCGTGCTAGGTCTCCCTCCATGGTGATGAAGAAATCTAGGCTCCAGAAGCGCATGTGCGCACCTGAGACCCAACTCATGCCGTGGCTAGCCATCCATGGCCTATTGTGGATGACGAGAAGCATAAAAGGCCCCTACCTGGTGCGCCAACTATTGGTGTTTTGGATCACCGGCTAGTAAATTTTGTGATTTGTGTGTCTGACCCGGATGGCTGTGCTCGGAGGACATAATGATTTATACTGGTTCAGGCATAATGTCCCAACATCTAGTTTGCCGCTGCTCGTGTTACCAGCACTAGTTTATAGTAGGGGTTACAAATAGGTGAGAGATGGAGTGGATCTCAAGTCTTTGGTGGAAAAATCGAATGGGGTTGATGCTGAGATGTTTAGGTGTTATGTCCTATCCTACCCCTTTAGGGGGCGCCCTACTTCCCCTTTTATAGATGAAGGGGAAGGCGCAGGTTACATGAGAGGGGGAGAGAGAAAAGCGAGGGGGAAGAAGGCTTATGGCATCATGGTGCCCTTTGTTTCCTTTATGTGGGTCCCCTGGCTCTATAGATGATGACGGGGACAGCTCCATGTCGTGACCCTGTTCAGTACCAGCGCCGTACGCAGGCATCGTGGCATCCCATTTCATCCCTGCGGATGGTATGGCTAACCAATGCCCTCGCTGGAGGCCGTATAGGGAGTAGGTAGCACAGCGCCGGCACGCCCGACGCTGTTGGTGACGTGCATCCTCAGACATGACCCATCACGACCGTGAGTCACATCAAGGCACACGTACTCCCTTTCTGGTGTCAAAAGTTTGACCCTGGGCTCATACCCTTAGACCCGTAGTGGTTGGGGGCGGTGTGGACTTCCGACGGGCAAGGTGGAATCCCCCTCGAGGGGTCGAACGAGGCAAAGCCCGTGCCTGAGGGGTCGAGTGAGGCAGAGCCTATGCCCTCAGGGTCGGGCGATGCAGAGCCCTCGCCCTCGGGATCGAACGAGGTGGAGCCAACGCTCTCAGGATCAGGCAAGGCGGATCTCGTGCCCTCAGGGTCAAACGTGATGGGGCTCTCGCCCGAGGGGTCGGGCGAGACGAAGCCTGTGCCCTCGAGGTCGGGTGACCTGGATCCCGCGCCCTTGAGGTTAGACGAGATGGCTCCCATACCCTCGGGGTCGGGCGAGACCAAGACACGCTCTTGACCATCCAAGGGAGTTAGCGTTCGCGGCCATCAGCTTTCTTCTTCCAGGTATCCCTAATCCTGATACCCGACAGGTCCCTACCCGCCTTATATAGCTCGAGGGTAGGGTTACAGGTCGGTTGTATCTATCCTGATCAGTTACATGATATGTATTTACAAGGAATACGATATCTAGCATATACTATCAGATTCTCCTTCATCATCAAGGATGCTTCACGTAGACTTGCGGCGCATGCCGACCTATGCCGTGCCCAGTGCGGCTTGATCTCGTGGGCTGGGCCTCCCCTGGCGGCATAGGCCATGTACAACCATGTGGGTATCCGGGGTTATACCCCCACAACCCCCACGCTTTGTAAAAGCTCTTGAATGTCTGGTGATACTCCCTCAAACAAACAAGAGGTTCTATGCTTCCATATTTCCCATGAAACTAGAATGACGAGTGAATTCAACCCCTTTTTTCATCTCTTTTTGGCACCCCTATAATAGCCAACCTCCACCAACTAGAGAAATTATATGTCGTTGGTGAAGGCACAACAACCGTCATGTTTAAATGCTAAAGTATCATGCCCCAAAGCTATCTTGTGAACACACAGGAGATAAGTAAATGTTATATCACTACTACAGATTCGACATTCACTACTAGTACCATCAGTGCCGGTTTTCACAAAACCGGCAGTGATGACCTTTCACTACCGGTTCTAAACTTCAAAATCAGAAAATGATTGTGGGTGGCCAAAAACCGGCAGTGAAAGTCTACATCACTATCGGTTTGTGGTTGGAACCAACAGTAAATGGACGGTGATATATCACTGCCAGTTCTAGCCACGAACTGACAATGATGTGGTGCTATCACTGTCGGTTTTTGACTTAAGCCGACAGTGATAAACTGACAGTACAAAAAGTTGTAGTCCTCTCCCGCCTCCGCTCTCCCATCCCGAGCACACCCATCCAGGAGGCGCGGGTTTTCCCCACTCCCTCCATTGTTGCGGTCGTTCTTCACCATGAAGGTCTTGGATTTTGAAGCATGAGCATGATCTTCTTGCTATAAAGGTTAGTAACAAGCATCCACTCCTTTGAATTTGTTGCTTTATAATAACCGACACTGATGTCTACCCCCATCACTGCTGGTTTGGTTGTGCCGGTTTAAAATCCGGCATTGAATGCGGGTTTTGAACCAACAGTGATTTGAAGATCCGAGGTAGTGTATTTTCTCTCCGGTTTGATCGCACAAGGGGCAAGTGGCTGGGTGAGGCAGCCCTCGCTTGGCCAGGCGGTCTGCTGCTGTCTAGCAAGGCTTATTAATTTCCAACCATATGAAAAACCTGCAGCGTAGTGGAGCCCAACTCTCTTCCAAGGAGAAAACTTGACAGATCCCACAAAAAAAGGAACCATAGGCAGATTTGCTTCTATACATGCCCGACTGAGACAATTTCAAATGGTGTTGATCTTGGTATGGTCTAGTGAGACCGCCATAAGACACTGAAAGTGGCCGTGCATTAATAATGCTAATGATGCTCATAACATGGTAATTAGCATGCTAAGCTAAATACAATTACATCTGTAACACAATCACAGTTAAAAGTCAACTTGGTGCTGGTAGTTCCTGATGAGACAACACATATTATTCATCAAAAGGTACTTTACATTGCACAGAGTATATTTATTAAGGGATAGGATACATCAATGCAAACATTGAAACATATATAGGTATTACTCCAATGCATGCGGCCCTTATTAGGTGCTCCGGTGCTGTTATATATACAAACTACATTTGTAAAATTACATGGAAAATTTTAACCAAAATATGGAAGGGGATAGAGCATGTACTAATTTAGTTTCATATGAAATTTAAGTTTAAACAAAATCTTGTGCAAAGAGGAAAAAAGATAGACCATAATATGAATAATATTGAATTGTAGACTTATATGAACAATTGCAGCCCGCGACCAATCATAGCTTGATTTATCTTCTTTTTGCTGTTTGCACAAGTTGTTGGGTCTAAGCTACGATTTTGCATGAAGCTAGATTAGTGCATGCTCTATGTCATAACAAGTCACGCACTGCGCCTGCTAGGATGGATGGAACCAAGTATAGTAGGTGCATGCAGAGTATAAGATGGATGAGTTACATACCTCTAATCCTTGGGTGCCCAGCTTGACGCGAGGAACCTGAGGAGCTTGTTGGTCCATGGCCTATCTAGATGCTGCGCCGGCCGGTGGTGGAGAAGAAACGTTGCTAGAGCAACAATGGACACCCGATTCGCAGTTTGTCAGTTGCCTTGAGTGGCTGCGATATCATCATCTATCATCTCGCTAGTTAGGTACTTATTAGGTACACAAAGATATATACTGCTACTGAACGTAACACACAACTAGATTCAGGTTCTTTGCCGAGTGCCTGAGGCACTCGGCAAAGGTCAAATTGCATTTGGCAAAGCCTTTGCCGAGTGCGGTACTCGGTAAAGAACACACGGCAAAAAATTGATCGGCAAAGACCTCTTTGCCGAGAGCCCCGGGGGCACTCGGCAAAGAAAAGCGACCGTCACGGCGTCCGTCCCGTTCACGGTAGCTTTGCCGAGTGCCAACCCTGGAGGCACTCGGCAAAGATTTTTTTTATTTTTTTAAAAAAAAATTCTTTGCCGAGTGCTCCCTGGCCGGCGCTCGGCAAAGTTTGAATTTTTTTTTAAAACAAAATTCTTTGCCGAGTGCCCTCTTTTCGGCACTCGGCAAAGTTTGAATTTTTTTTTTAAATTCTTTGGCGAGTGCCCTCTGGCCGGCACTCGGCAAAGTTTGAATTTTTTTTAAAAAAAAATATTTGCCGAGTGCCATGGTCATGGCACTCGGCAAAGCTGAAAAATGGTTTTCCGAGCGCCCATTTTTCCAGCTTTGCCGAGTGCTGTGACCATGGCACTCGGCAACGAGGTCTTTTGCCCAATGCAACACTGGGTAAAGTGACCCAAAACGATAATTTTTAATTTTTTTTTTATATTCCATCATGATAAATAAATTCATACAAACATATATCACATATATATATCTCATCCATCACATATATATCTCATCCATCCACATATCCATCCGCACATATCACATCTATCATAATATATATCACATATATAATAATAAGTGCTTAAGTCCATCTAAATAAATCCACAAGTCCATCAAAGTCCACAAGTGCATCACAAGTATATCATAAGTCCATCACCAACTGAACAACAAATAAAAAAATACAACGTGCACTCATCTTGGCCACTACGACTGTGGTGAAGGTCCATCATTCGGAGGTGCATGAGATGGATTATTCGAACCACCGTCAGATGGAGACTACACAAAGGAGAAAAGATTGCATGTAAGACAAGATTATTTGGATAGCTAATCTAGGAAGGTAGAGGTCATACAAGCAAAGCACAAGCGAAAGTAAAAAACTTTTATACTCACAGAAGTAGCTGGAGTTGCAGGACCCAGAGGTGGAGGTGGAACCAACAGCCCAGCTGGCAGAGAGAAGCCCACACGTTGCCCAAGCCCTTGTAGGAACTCTGTAATGTCCGTCAGCCTCTGCGCCTGGGCCTGCCGCTCGGCCTCCAGCTGGGCCACCATCCTCTGAGCTCCTGACGTTGCCTCTAATATCTGATATCACATGTGTAGATGTCCTGATTTGTAAGCATCGTACGTGACAACGTGCACCAAATCTTCTCAAATTTTTATCATAGCCTCCACATACAATATCACGACATCTCAACAAGTTTCATGATTTTTGGACTTCGTTTACTTTTTATAGAATTTAAAAACACTTCGCACGCAAGTTCGCGGTCATGTTTCGTGAACAAGATATCCGAAATTTCGGGTCCGTTCCTGGATACGGCCTCACACTACACTCAGTAACATGACTATCATTTTTTGAATCATTAAATTCCATTATTCGTACCACGTGCATTTCAAATTTATATTTTTCGAAAAAATTCAAGTAAACAAAATAAAGTAACTAAATATATCAAAAAGCCAAAAAAAAATCTCCAAATTCTAACTAGAAGTTCCTGGTACTTTAAAAGGGCTGCACAAAAAATTTGGAGGCTAAAAACAAAAAAAAATTACCGAGTGCCGAGATATGACACTCGGCAAAGGGGGTCTTTGTCGAGTGCCAAGAATAAGACAATTGGCAAAGAGGGTTTTGGATTTTTTTAAAAAAAAATATCCTCTTTGCCGAGTGCCTTCACAGGGGCACTCGGCAAAGATATTTCGAAAAAAAAATTCTTTGTCGAGCGCCGTGTCAGGAGCACTCGGCAAAGTATTTTTTAAAAAAAAAAAATTTTGCCGAGTGCAGCACACTCGGCAAAGAATTTTTTTAAAAAAAAAACCTTCTTTGTCGAGTGCCTAACAGCAGGCAATCGGCAAAGAAGGACGTGGCCGAACACCGTTACGCGAGGCAGCCTATGCCGAGTGCCACGCTTTTGTCGAGAGTCTGGCACTCGGCAAAGAAGTCCTTTGCCGAGAGCCTTTTTTGCTGAATGTCCGGCACTCGGTAAAGAATTCTATGCCGAGTACGAAGTCTTTGCCGAGTGTCCGATTTTTAACACTCAGCAAAGCAGTTTGCACTTTGCAAAGATCCCGTTTCCATAAGATACATCAGTCTAGTGGGCTTTCAGCGTCGTTTGAAATTTCAACTGTCCATTTCTTTTTCTTTTTTTTTAAAAAAACAAAGACAGGAGTTATGCCACTCAATTAAGACGAATAAATTTTATGTATAAGCAACTATCCATTTCTATGCAAGATATGCGGCTCATATTAGCACTGGAGACATATGCCCGCCGATGCGAAGGACGGGGACAACAAAGGGAAGAGACGCGAGGGCGACCCCGGACCAGGGCCTAGCGGTGGCGGCGGTGGGGTGCCGCCTGGAGCTGGCGGTGCAGACGCCGCCGCTGCCATCATCGGTGCGGCCTGATTGATCGACGCTAAAAGGATCACTGGTACGTACTTACTAATATCAGTACTTGTTACTGCATGCCAAGATGTTTACAAGCTCATAGAGTCGTAGTATTATACTGATGCTGGTAAAAAAACTCAACTTGCCCACCGTGTACTCAGATGTTCAGTGACTTTTCTGTAGTTTTGAATGTATAGTTGGCTACTTACTGCGTTGATATCCTCTTCTTTGCTTTCTGCATTGGGTTCGTATTTAGTTATTCAATTCAACTAGTCATAGTTTCTAGCATATATAAAGTCTTTTTGGGTTCCTGCATTGGATTTCTGCATTATGTTCTGCATTGGGTTCGTATTTGGTTTCTACATGGGTTTCAAAAATGCTATACTCTTTTTAGCTATTTATATTTAAGACTAATCTGAAACAAGCTACAGATAACCGATTGATACAATCAATATTCATGTTTTTGTAGTGTCTACAGTTTCTATTAAATATCAATCGTTTCATAGATACTAAAAACAGTTAGGAAATATAAATAGTTTGATTCATTATTATTACCTTGTCTGTTCAGCAGATTGTGCCACCACTTTGACTGAACTGTCCAGAATTTTCAGTTTTCTGTTGAATGCCTTCTTTTAAACTGCTGCAACAGTTGCATCACAAATACAACCTGTCTAGCGCCTAACTGTTTCACTCTTTTACTTTATCCCTTGCGCATTCAGCTGCGTACTGTATGGGATTGGAAACGTCAGTATAGCATAACCAGCATTCTCATAATAGTTCTGTTTTTTTTTTTTGAAAGTAGCTCATAATAGCTCTGTAGTTTTAAATTGTCTGTGATGCACTAATATTTGCTGCATGACAGATGTTTAGTAGATAATAATGTCATACTGATGACATAAAGATACTGAATCCTACATTGTCTGTAATAGCTCACATGTTCAGTTCAGAGTATACTGAAATTGCACTGTCTGAAATAACTCACATGTTCAGTTCAGAGTACACTGAATCCTGCATTTGTCTGAAATAGCTCACATGTTCAGTTCAGAGTATTCTGAATCCTGTATTTGTTTGAAATAGCTCACAGATAGTTTCGAAGTTACTGTTCTAAGAGATCTGTGAAACAGTTGCTGCATGTACAATCCACTTCTTCTGAAGTTGTGCTTTAGGAAATGGTAGCTTTTTTTGTCAATGAGGACTAAGTTGAAACATGATGTAGATAAGCAGGATTGGTTCAGAAAAAATCGAGTTGTTTCTCTTGTCAAAAAAACTAGTATTGACCTTGCTACTGATTTCTCCTATCCTTTTTTTATTTACATAAGTTTGTGATATTATTGAACTGCTGCAAATAGTTGCATCACCCATAACATGCTTCCTAGCTGAATCGTGTTTTCACTTGCCAGTTGTGAATTCAGCTGCTGCACAATTGTGGCACCCGAATGTTGACGAGCCCTAGAGGTGTATGACAGCAGGATTACTGACAAAGTGACAACAACTTGTGACTCATCTCTTCAGAAATCAAATGCTGCTTCGGATACAACTGCATGAGAAGTATCCGTCATTTTTTTCATTCGCGTAGTTTCAGAAACTCTTCTCTGGTAGTTGATTAGTTGGAGGCATTCTCCCAGAAGGGAAGTAGTATAGCTTGACATCGGTTTCAGACTCTGAAAAGTATTATCTCCACATGATGCTTGAAAGATTTCGCTTTGTGTAGTTACAATCTTCATATCTGTCTGCTGATAACAAGAATGTTGCCGGTTTACTCTGTACTTGCTCCAGAATCCTGAGACACCGGATATTACAGTCAAAGTTTTCTGAAGTTACCTTTCAGTTATCAACTGACAGTCAAGGCTACCTATATCATTCCCTGATATACCTTTCAGTTATTATTTGCTGAAATAAGAAATGCTGCTTCGGATACAACGGCATGAGAAGCAGCCATCATTTTTTCGTTCGTGTAGTTTCAGAAACTTTTTTTTGAAGGTCTAGTTTCAGAAACTTCCTTTCTGGTAGTTTGGTAGGAGGCATTCTGAAGGGAAGCAGTTTAGGTTGGCATCAGTTTCATACACAAAGACTGCTCAAAAGCATTATTTGAGGATAATGCTTGAACGATTTTGCTTTGTGTATTTCCATGTTCAACTCGGTCGGGTGATAACAAGAATAGCCCTGTTCGTTTGGGCTTGTTTGGCTGATAAGCCATGGCTGAAAGTACTGTTGGCTGATTTGGTGTGAGAGAAAAATATTGTTCGTTGTTGGTTTTACGCTGTATCTGTACTTATCCAGAATCCTGACGGCAGACACACCAGATATTTCAGTCTAAGTTTTCGGAGCTTACCTTTCGGTTATTAACTGACAAACTGACAATCATGTCTACATCCATCAACACAGGCATCATTTCCTGATATATTGTACTGTATCTTTATTTAATCAAACGATTAAGACATGAAGTGTGTAATGTTTTCCTTTTTGTTAAAAAAAAGCTCACGAGTGTACTTCGGACATTGCAGACAGGAAGCAACCGCCGGCGATGATATTTCATATTTGGTTGGCTGAAGATAGATTCAGAAGAAATAGATCCCTCGTGCCCGGTCGGATTCCACCACCATCCGTGATTCCATGGCCCCACTCATCGGAGTCGCCGGCTACCCGTGTGCCGTGTATTGGAGTGGACCCTGCACGGGACCCACCTGTCTTCACGCTGAGGAGGACAGGGCGGGGATCACCCTGCGCCGGAACCGTGCGTCGCTGAACTAGGCGTGGCGGTGCACGTGCAGCACCTGGAGCGCGACGGCGCCAATTACGTCGCTGAACTAGCCAGGGGGGGCGGCCGGCCGGGGAACAAGATTAAAATGTTAGAACATAAAGCACCAACGGTATTTGCCACCAAAATTTCATTATTTACGCGTCCACTAAGTTTCGTTTCGGATAAGGGAAAATTATAGCTTCATAACTTGAAACATCACAAAAATTCACTCAAAGCTCAATTCTAACTGGGGATGAAAACGGATCGAATCGGAGCGGATAATGCATTTCCCATATCTTAATCCATTTTATTTTATCGGATTTGGAGTAGATCGGATATTATACGGATTCGGTTGCGAATACGGATTTTTTAGGATGTCAGGAATGGTACGAATTTGGACAGGTGTCGGAGCAGAAGCCGTCTTCTTTAAATCGGATAATATGTGCTTACGTATTGTTTTTTATGATGAGAAACAATTCATTAACCAAAGTCATAAAGCGGCAACACAACTTGAAATAATCACCATCAATCCACCACTTTGATTTAAGAGCTCACAAAATTAATACAAGTTCTCAGTTTATATTTAAGAGAATAAAACAAGCCTATAAAAGAAATTAATATACTTAACTAGTATATATAGTTGCTGCCAATTGGGCAAATAGGCTGTCGCTAGGATTAACATTTCATGTGGTGTGAAAAGATAGTTAAATTAGTATATATAGTTGACGAGCATTGCTTACGGGCTACAATATAATAATGAGCTAGGCTGACTTACATTCTTGCCGCTTGGGCTCCTTAAAATATTCAGATTATCCTATTATAAGCGTTGTATAATCCACGTTTAATTATAGGATAATCCATATCCGCCAGATTTAGCCAATCCCTTATCCTACGCCGCATCCGCATATAATCGAATTTAGATTATCTGTATCCGCATGGATATTAAAAACACTTCTCCATATCTTTAAAGTTCAGATTCGACGTGGATCGGAGCGGAGAATTATACATACCACTTTCACCCCTAATTCTAACGTTATTTGGTCATCCAAATAAAGGAAAGAATCATGTTGCCACCATTTCTAGTGTTCGACAAACTTGGGAGAAGTGCTCCTTGTTCCCACACCGTTGCAATTGCACCCAACATTGAAAACAACGCATCCCCTGAACGAGACTTACGAGAAACTTTTGAATTAGCATTTAAGAAAAACTACACATTAATGTTAACTGCATTTCGTTTGTAGCTCATGACAATATATATACATTATACATACTAATATACATATACATATACATATCTTCTAGAAATTAGATTTAGCCCTAGAAAAATAGAAAAAATATCTAAAATTATAAAAAAACTCAAACATTCTACTCCCTCCATTGTAAGTCATTTAGACTTTCCTAGATACGTAGCTTTTATTATACGCAAATTTTGCTACAGGACATCCAACTTAAATGAATTGCCTATTTTAGGGGGTGTTTCGTTGCCCCTCCTAAATTTTAGTCGTTGTCCCATCGGATGTTTGGACACATGCATGGAGTATTAAATATAGACTAATTACAAAACTAATTACATAGTTTGCAACTAATTTGCGAGACGAATCTTTTGAGCCTAATTAGTCCATGATTTGACAATGTTTTGCTACAGTAAACATGTGCTAATGACGGATTAGTTAGGCTTAAAAAAATCATCTCGTGGAGTACTGATGGATTATGTAATTTATTTTTGTATTAGTATCCGAACACCCCATGCAACATCCTCCCGACTCACCTCCTAAATTTTAGTAGCTGGATCCAAACACCCCCTTACACCGCCAACTCCAATATTTGCTAGGTACCATTATGAAAATCGTGGTTATTTGCCACCAGACACCGCACTCATTAAAATATTAAATCTAAAGTATGGGAGAGAGAAGAGGGAGAAAAGACGATTTTGCCCATGATTCATTTAACCCACAGGTTCTTCCCTTTCTCCCATCATGCCCTCCGCGCTCAGGGAATGGCCACTTGCGGCCATAGGTCGAGTAAAAAGGAGATTTTAGGTGTGCTTGGGGCATTTTTGCGATACCGAGAAGGAGCGGCGGATGGCTCTGGTGTGGAGATCGATGACGGACGACCCGAGTGAAAGCTCTAGTTTGGTTTTGGTGAATTGATGAAACCCTAAGTGCTAACCTAGTTTGTCAAGTAATCATGAGATAGGTAGCACACTCCAAGTAGTGAAGCAAATAAAGATCATAGCATGATGAAGATGATGCCATGGTAATGATCAAGTGCTTGGACTTGAAAAGAAGAAAGAGAAAAACAAAAAGCTCAAGGCAAAGGCATAATTTGTAGGAGCTATTTTATTTTGGTGATCAAGACACTTAAAGAGTGTGATCACATTTAGGTTTAATAGCCGTACTACTAAGAGGGGTGAAACTCGTATCGAAATGCGGTTATCAAAGTATCACTAGATGCTCTAACTCATTGCATATGCATTTAGGATCTAGTGGAATGCTAGCACCCTTGAAAATGTTTGTGAAAATATGCTAACACATGTGCACAAGGTGATACACTTGGTGGTTGGCATATTTGAGCAAGGGTTAGGAACTTCACCGACGGAGTGTCCGCCCATAGAGTGCGGACAGTCCGACGGTGCTACTGGCGCCCTAGACAGAAAAGACGGAGGTCACTGTAAGTGACCGGACGCTGGTCTCGGTTTGACCGGCGCGTCCGGTCAGTGGCAGCAGAGGGCGTGCGTTTCGGTCTCATGAACAGACGCTGGGTCGCTCAGCAACCGGACGCTGGAGGCAGGGTCTGGTCCTGTTGTCGAGCAGCGCACAGAGGCTAGGGTCTCTGACCGAACGCTAGCAGGGTCCGGTCGTGCATGACCGGACGTGTCCTATGGGCAAAATATGTTTCTGGAACCTTACTGGAAACAACCGAACGCTGGTGGCTCAGCGTCCGGTCAGTTATAGCGTAGCGTCCGGTCAACTTAAGTGACCGTTGAGATCGGGACACGTGGCTGTCGTCGGGCGACCGGACGCTGAGGTCCAGCATCCAGTCAACATGACCGGAGCATTCGGTCTGCCCGTGTTGTGCCCAGTGAAGGGCTACAACGGCTCTATTTTGTGGGGACTTCTATTTAAGCTCCATAGCCAGCTCAAGCTCACTCTCTTGGCCATTAGCATTGACATAGCAACCTTGTGAGCTTAGCCAAAGCCCTCCCACTCATCTCCATCATTGATTCATCATCTTTGTGAGATTGGGAGAGAATCCAAGTGCATTGCTTGAGTGATTGCATCTAGAGGCACTTGGTGTTTGTGTTTCGCTGCGGGATTTGCTTATTACTCTTGGTGGTTGCCACCACCTAGACGGCTTAGAGCAGCGAGGATCGTCGAGAAGAGGTTGGTGATTGTCTCCGGCTCCGATCGTGGTGATTGTGAGGGGTTCTTGACCTTTCCCCGACGGAGAGCCAAAAGGTACTCTAGTGGATTGCTCGTGGCTTATGTGATCCTCATCTTGTGTTGGTTGTGCGGCACCCTATTGAGGGTTTGGCGTGTGAAGCCAATTAGCGCGTGAACCTCCAAGTGAGTGAATCGCCACAACGAGGACTAGCTTGCCGGTAAGCAAGTGAACCTTGGTAAAAAATCATTATATTCATCATTGATTCCGAGGTGATTGGTCTTCATTGATATTCATCCTTGTGATTGATTGGTTCATTCATCTACATGGTGGTATAACCTTTTTGATCACTCTCTTTATATTACCGTAAACTAGTTGTCAAACTCTTTAGTGTAGCTAGTTGTGAGAGCTTGCTTGCTTGGTTGGTATGGCTCTTTAGTTAGCCTTTGAGAGCACACTAACATAGGGTAGTGTCATAGCTATTGTGTAAATAGATACTATCTAAACTAGAATTGTGGTAGGTGGCTTGCATTTTGAGTTGGCTAGCGTAACACTTGCTTCGCCTTATAATTGTCTAAACATTTTGTTAAGTATTGTTGTAGAAATTTTTATTAGGCTATTCACCCCCCCCCTCTCTAGCCATTAGGACCTTTCAAGTGGTATCAGAGCCGAGGTCACCATGATTTGAGGCTTAACAACCTTCGGTGTAAAAATAACTTAAATCAACAACACCAAGAAGTCACCCCAATTTGATGGATTAAATTATCCATATTGGAAGTCAAAGATTGAAGAGTATGGAAGGTGGTAGAAACCAAAATTGAGATTGAAGATCCAGAGAATCCCACCGCGGCCGAAGAAGTGCTTCTCCAAAACAATGACATTGCTCTAAGTGCTATTCATGATGCAATTGATGAAAGAACATTTGAGCAAATCAAGAATATTGAGATGGCTCATGAGGCATGGAAGAAGTTGGAAGAATCATTTGAGGGCACTCAAGCCGTGAAGGGTGAAAAGGCATACATCCTCAAAGAGAAGTTTGCAAGCTTCAAGATGAAAGAGGATGAGAGTGTGCCGGAGATGTTCCATAGGCTTCAAGTGCTTGTCAATGATCTTAAAGCACTTGGTGAAGAGGTGAAGGATAAGGACTTCTCATATAAGTTCTTGAGATGTTTGCCTTCAAGATTTGGTACATTGGTCACCATTCTAGAGAGAAGCGGTTTGGACACTATGACACCAAATCAAGTATTGGGGGATATAATAACCGATGATACATATAGAGATGATGATGAGAAGGAAGAAAAGAAGGAGAAGAAAGATGACAAGAAGGATGACAAGAAGAAGAGCATGGCATTCACAGCCACATCATCCAAGGGCAAAGCTAAGCAAGAAACATCAAGTGAAGATGATGATTCATGGGATGATGATGATGATGATGAGAAGATGGCTCTCTTTGTCAAGAGATTGGGCAAGTTCATGGTGAAGAAGGGCTATCGTGCTAGGAGAAAGAAGTCTTCATCCAAGAACAAAGAAGAGTCAAGAAGATGCTTCAAGTGTGGAAGCAAAGATCATCTTGTTGCTCAATGTCCATACAATAGCGACAATGATGATGACAACAAGAAGAACAAGAAGGAAAAGAAAGAGAAGAAGGACAAGATGGCATTCAAGAAGAAGAAGGGTGGTTCATATGTAGTCACTTGGGATAGCGATGCTTCATCAAGTAATGATGATGATGATAGTGATGATGTCAAGACCACCAAGAAGAAGGTTCTTGCAAGCACTGCTATCAATGAGAAGCCTTCTCTCTTTGAATCTTCATCATGCTTCATGACTAAGGCCACTAAGGTACAATCTTGTGATGATGAAAGTGATGAAGAACATGATGATGAAAATGAACATGAAAATGAAAATGATAGTGATAGTGATGATGATGAGCCTACCAAAGATGAATTGTTTGACATGCTAGAAGATGCTAAAGAACATTTTAACATTAAGAGAAGAGAATGCAAGAGCTTGAATAAGGAGGTAAAAGCCCTTAAGCAAGCCTTTGATGAGCTCAAAGCAACTCATGAGAGGCTAGAGGAAGCCCATGAGAAACTAGGCAAGGCTCACAAGAAACTTGAAAAAGCTCATTCTTCTTTGCTTAATGAGCAAAATAAAAAGAAGCATGTTGAAACTTGCAATATAGGCTTAACTTGTGATATAATTGATGAATCATTATCTATGCCTATCATTGTTGCTCCCACTAATCCTTCTTGTAGTACTTCCACCTCCACCTCATCTAGTAGTGATGGTCTCACTTGTGATGCCTCACTAGTGGTTGAGAATGAGAACCTCAAGAAGGAGGTCAATAAGCTCACTCATATCTTAGCCAAAGCCTATGGTGGTGAGGACCGTTTGCTTATGTGCTTGGGTAGCCAAAGAGCTTCTCTCTATAAAGAGGGATTGGGCTACACTCCCAAGAAAGGCAAGGCGGCCTTTGCTCCTCACAAGACTAGTTTTATGAAGAACAATGGCCGGTTTTGCACTAGTTGTAAGCAAGTTGGTCATGTAGAGCAAAAGTGCATGGACAAGAAATCACAAGCTAATATATCCTTCATAAAGCTTGATTCATGCTATATGCTTACTAAGGGTACAAATGGTGTGAAGGCTAAGTTCATTGGTAAACCATGGATGGGCTCAAAGAAGAAAGTCATTTGGGTACCAAAGAGCTTAGTGACTAACCTTCAAGGATCCAAGCAAGTTTGGGTACCTAAAAAGAATTGATCTTCTTTTGTAGGTTAATTACAAAGCCGGAGGAAGGCATTGGGTTCTTGATAGTGGGTGCACTCAACACATGACCAGAGATGTAAGAATGTTCAACTCAATCAACACCAATGACAATGATGATTATGATAGTATCACATTTGGTGATAATGGCAAAGGCAAGGTCAAAGGGCTTGGTAAGATTACAATATCCAATAATATGAGCATATCCAATGTATTGCTAGTAGAGAGCTTGAATTTTAATTTGCTATCCGTGGCTCAATTATGTGATCTTGGATTCAAATGCATATTTGGGGTAGATGATGTAGAGATCATAAGTGTAGATGGCTCTAACTTGATTTTCAAAGGTTTTTGATATGAGAATCTATACTTGGTTGATTTCAATGCTAGTGAAGCTAGATTATCTACATGCTTATTCACTAAGTCTAGCATGGGTTGGTTATGGCATAAAAGGCTTGGTCATGTTGGAATAAAACAATTGAATAGATTGGTTAAGCATGACTTAGTTAAAGGCTTGAAAGATGTTGTATTTGAAAAGGATAAGCTTTGTAGCTCTTGTCAAGCCGGCAAACAAGTTGGAAACACCCATCCTAAGAAAAGCATGATGAGCACTAGTAAAGCATTTGAGTTATTGCACATGGATTTGTTTGGGCCAACAGAATACACTAGTATCGGTAGAAACAAATATGGATTTGTGATAGTGGATGACTACACTAGATACACATGGATATTCTTTCTAGTGGACAAAAGTGATATATTTGCAACATTCAAATCATTTGTCAAAGGCATTCACAATGAGTTTGAAACTCAAGAGAGTTAGAAGTGACAATGGTAGTGAGTTCAAGAACACTAGAATTGATGAGTTGTGTGATGAATTTGGAATTAGACATCAATTCTCGGCCAAGTACACTCCACAATCAAATGACCTTATTGAGAGAAAGAATAGAACACTCATTGATATGGCAAGGTCTATGCTTAGTGAGTACAATGTGAGTCAATCTTTTTGGGCCGAAGCTATCAACACGGCTTGCTATAGCAATCGCCTCTATTGTCATCCATTGAAAGAGAAGACACCATATGAGCTATTGAATGGTAGAAAGCCCAACATTGCATATTTTTGGATCTTTGGTTGCAAATGCTATATCTTGAAGAAATACACTAGATTGGGCAAGTTTGACAAGAAATGTGATGAAGGATTCTTACTTGGTTATTCCACTACAAGCAAAGCATATAGAGTTTGGAATTTAGATAGTGGTACTCTTGAGGAAGTTTATGATGTTGAATTTGATGAAATCAAGGGTTCACAAGTAGAGAATGAGAACTTAGAAGATGTTAGAGGAATTCAACTTTCAAATGCTATAAAGAACATGGATGTTGATGAATTGAGGCCTAGGCAAGTGAATGATGATGAAGATGATCAAGTGCAAGTGCTCTCTAACTCAAATGTGCAAAATGATACAAATCAAGTTAGTACAAGTGGCTCTCATGATAATGAACAAGATCAAGTGGCTAGTACATCATCTCAATCCAACGATCAAGCAAGTGCAAGCAATCAAGTTCCAATCCTCCAACCAACCAATGTTATAAGGGATCATCCATTGGACACTATCATTAGTGATATTTCTAGAGGTGTGCAAACTAGATCAAGATTGGCTTCATTTTGTGAGCATTTCTCATTTGTGTCATCCATTAAACCAAAGAAGATAGATAAAGCATTGAAGGATGTTGATTGGGTAAATGCTATGCATGAAGAATTGAATAACTTCACAAGAAATCAAGTATAAGAATTAGTGGAAAGACCAAAGGGACATAATGTGATTGGAACCAAATGGGTCTTTAGAAACAAGCAAGATCAAGATGGGATAGTAGTAAGAAACAAAGCAAGATTAGTAGCACAAGGCTATACACAAGTTGAAGGTCTTGACTTTGAAGAAACATATGCCCCGGTTGCTAGATTGGAAGCAATTAGAATCTTGCTAGCCTATGCTTGTGCCCACAACATCAAGCTCTATCAAATGGATGTCAAGAGTGCATTTCTAAATGGCTACATCAATAAAGAAGTATATGTTGAGCAACCTCCTGGTTTTGAAGATGACAAGAAGCCCAACCATGTATACAAGTTGAAGAAGGCTTTGTATGGCTTGAAGCAAGCACCTAGAGCATGGTACAAGAGATTAAGGGACTTCCTACTCTCTAAAGGGTTCACAATGGGCAAGGTTGACACCACTCTTTTCATCAAGAAGATTGAAAAAGACTTGTTTGTGTTGCAAATCTATGTTGATGACATCATATTTGGATCAACAAATCAAGACTTTTGTGATGAGTTTGGAAAGATGATAGCTAATGAGTTTGAGATGTCCATGATTGGAGAGTTGAGTTACTTCCTTGGTCTTTAAATCAAGCAATTGAACAATGGTACACTTGTGAGTCAAGGCAAGTATATCAAGGACATGATCAAGAAGTTTGGCATGTGTGATAGCAAAGCTATTAGCACACCAATGGGAACAAATGGCAACTTGGATAGTGATGCAAGTGGAAATATGGTGGATCAAAAATTATATCGGTCTATGATTGGAAGCCTACTTTATGTGACCGCATCAAGGCCGGATGTCATGTTTAGTGTATGCATGTGTGCAAGATTTCAAGCCTCACCAAGAGAAATTCATTTAAAGGCTACAAAGAGGATATTGAGGTACTTGAAGCATACACCAAATGTTGGTTTGTGGTATCCCAAAGGAGCAAAGTTTGAGCTAGTTGGTTACTCTGACTCAAATTATGCGGGATGCAAGGTTGAAAGGAAGAGCACCTCGGGCACATGTCAATTGTTGAGAAGATCACTTGTCTCATAATCATCAAAGAAGCAAAATAGTGTTGCATTATCAACCGCCGAAGCTGAATACATATCCGCCGGTAGTTGTTGTGCACAAATACTTTGGATGAAGGCCACTTTGAGTGACTTTAGAATCAAGTTCAAGAAAGTGCCATTGCTATATGACAATGAGAGTGCAATCAAGTTGACAAACAATCCAGTTCAACATGCAAGAACAAAGCACATTGATGTCCATCACCATTTCATAAGAGATCATCAACAAAAAGGGGATATTTGTATTGAGAGTATAGGCACCGAAGATCAACTTGCTGATATATTCACCAAGCCATTGGATGAGAAAAGGTTTTGCAAGCTAAGGAATGAGTTGAACATATTGGATTTCTCAAATATGTGTTGATGCACCCCCCACTCATATGACATGCCTCTCCTTTGAGCAATCCAAGGTAAAAGATGATTGGCATGACATACATCCTTGCTAAGGACATGTTTAGTGCATCTAGTCATCTCTCCATTCTATTAGGCTCATTCATGCAAATCAAATGATTTTAATGTTTATATGGTATCACTATTGCTTCTATGCTTGACTTGATCTAGTGATAGCATATGACATGTTTATGGGCTTGTAAACTTAGTGTTTAATCTAGAAAATGAACTCTAAGTGTTTAACTCAACATGGTACAAGATAACCCTTATTTGGAGGTATGAAGAAGCTTGTCCTTGGATCAAACCGAGTTAAATATCTTTGGCAAATGATCTAGATTGGACCAAATTTGGGAAAATAATCCTCACCCCATTGATTGACATTGATAATCTCTACCTATCTATATTTTGAACCTTTGTGGTCATTGATGACAAATGGGGAGAAAAACAAAGATATTAGTACATGAGGAGAAAAATAAAGATATTCGTGTACTAAGATAGTGAAAAGACAACAAAGGAGGAGAATTTGACATAAAGGGAGAAATATAACAAAGGAAAGGGATCAATTAAAATTTTGAGCACACAAGTAGGGGGAGCAAGCTCATGAACTTGAATAGTGCATTTGGATGTGCATTTCATATGTTTGCTTGCATGGCATAAGTTTTAAAAATCAAAATATCTATGCTTGTGTGATATATGTTAGTTGTAAGATTAAATGATGAAATGAAATCACTATATAACTTTCTTTTCCAAGTAAGTTTTTATAAGTGGTATGTTTTCAAAGTATGTTTCCAAGTGATATAAAGCTAACCATGGTGCTAAGGATGGTATAATGGTGCACTCCGATTGGTATCACGCTTCAAAGGTCCATCTTTTATATCTTAGCATCATTTGGTAGACATTGTCTCCTATATTTTCGATCTAAGCATATGTGAAAGCTACAATCCAAACTCTTAGCACATATGTAGGGGGAGCAAGTGCTACCATATGGAATTCATGAAACTTGTCCATATCCTTTTGCACATGGTAAATATGCTTGGGCAAACAACATAGATTCAATTGAATTTTAATTCATATCTTTGTATGAGGGTTGTTATCAATTACCAAAAAGGGGGAGATTGTCTAGTTTGGTTTTGGTAAATTGATGAAACCCTAAGTGCTAACCTAGTTTATCAAGTAATCATGAGATAGGTAGCACACTCCAAGTAGTGAAGCAAATGAAGATCATAGCATGATGAAGATGATGCCATGGTAATGATCAAGTGCTTGGACTTAGAAAGAAGAAAGAGAAAAACAAAAAGCTCAAGGCAAAGGCATAATTTGTAGGAGCTATTTTGTTTTGATGAGCAAGACACTTAGAGAGTGTGATCACATTTAGGTTTGATAGCCGTACTACTAAGAGGGGTGAAACTCATATCAAAATGCGGTTATCAAAGTGCCACTAGATGCTCTAACTCACTGCATATACATTTAGGATCTAGTGGAATGCTAGCACCCTTGAAAATATTTGTGAAAATATGCTAACACATGTGCACAAGGTGATACACTTGGTGGTTGGCACATTTGAGCAAGGGTTAGGAACTTCACCAACGGAGTGTCTGCCTATAGAGTGCGGATAGTCCGACGGTGCTACCGGCGCCCTAGACAGAAAAGACAGAGGTCACTGTAAGTGACCGGACGCTGGTCTCGGTTGGACCAGCGCGTTTGGTTAGTGGTAGCAGAGGGCATGCATTTCAGTCTCATGACCGAATGCTGGGTCGCTCAGCGACCGAACACTAGAGGTAGGGTCTAGTCCTGTTGTCGGGCAGCGCACAGAGGCTAGGGTCTCTGACCGGACGCTGGCAGAGTCCGGTCGTGCATGACCAGACGCGTCCGGTGGGCAAAATACGTTTCTAGAACCTTACTAAAAACGACCGGATGCTGGTGGCTTAGCGTTCGGTCAACTCAAGTGACCGTTGAGATCGGGACATGTGGCTGTCATCGGGCGACCGGATGCTGAGGGCCAGCGTCCAGTCAACATGACCGGAGCGTCCGGTCTGCCCGTGTTGTGCCCAGTGAAGGGGTACAACGGCTCTATTTCATGAGAACTTCTATTTAAGCCCCATAGCCGGCTCAAGCTTACTCTCTTAGCCATTAGCATTGATATAGCAACCTTGTGAGCTTAGCCAAAGCCCTCCCACTCATCTCCATTATTGATTCATCATCTTCGCGAGATTTGGAGAGAATCCAAGTGTATTGCTTGAGTGATTGCATCTAGAGGCACTTGGTGTTCGTGTTTTGCTGTGGGATTTGCTTGTTACTCTTAGTGGTTGCCTCCACCTAGATGGCTTGGAGCAGCGAGGATCGTCGAGCGAATTTTGGTGATTGTCTTCGGCTCCGATCATGGTGATTGTGAGGGGTTCTTGACCTTTCCCCGGTGGAGAGCCAAAAGGTACTCTAGTGGATTGCTCGTGGCTTGTGTGATCCTTATCTTGTGTTGGTTGTGCGACACCCTATTGAGGGTTTGGCATGTGAAGCCAATTAGCGCATGAACCTTCAAGTGAGTGAATCGCCACAACGAGAACTAGCTTGCCGGCAAGCAAGTGAACCTCGGTAAAAAATCATTGTGTTCATCATTGATTCCGAGGTGATTGGTCTTCATTGTTATTCATCCTTGTGATTGATTGGTTCCTTCATCTACACAGCGGTATAACCTTCTTGATCACTCTCTTTACATTACCGCAAACTAGTTATCAAGCTCTTTAGTGTAGCTAGTTGTGAGAGCTTGCTTGCTTGGTTGGTGTGGCTCTTTAGTTAGCCTTTGAGAGCATACTAACATAGGGTAGTGTCATAGCTATTGTGTGAATAGATACTATCTAAACTAAAATTGTGGTAGGTGGCTTGTATTTTGAGTAGGCTAGTGCAACACTTGCTTCGCCTCATAATTGTCTAACCCTTTTTAAGTGTTGTTGTAGAAATTTTTATTAGGCTATTCACCCCCCCCCTCTAGCCATTAGGACCTTTCACCGAGCCTCGGTAATGGCGAATGCATCGGCGAAGCTGCCTATTGGAGTCATGAGGAGACGTGTGGAGTGGTCTAGTGGAAGTGGTGTGACCATGCAAAAACTATAGAGTCCAACGGAAGCCGCAAAGATGACCGGATAAGGGAGATCGCGCCCTTTGTGTAGAACTTGGTAATGATGGCGGTGAAGCTTGGTGTCGGCTTTGGAGCGGGCAAGGGGCCACAATGAGAGGCGGAGTGCTGGTAGCGTGCGTGTGGGGTGCTCCTAGGCTAACTAAATAGCGAAAAGGCAAGGGAGGGACCGGGCCATGAAGCTTGGACGACCATTAATGGTAGTTGGGATTTTGCTCGCGATTGATGAGACGAGGAAAAGAGGAAAGGGAGGGGTAATTGCGCGGTAATAGCAGACGGTAGAGCACAATTGATTGCAATATCATTGAACGAGGGAGAAGGAATGTGCACCATGGCTTGAGCCGGTTCAGTCGGAAGAGAGAGAAGGGGAGGAGATGGGGTGCTGACAAGGAGGGCCCACTTGACACAGAGAGAGGAGGGATGGTGCCGATGGGCCGCTGCTGAGCGGCTAATGGGGGCAAGGCATGGCAGGGTTGGCCCAGGGGCAATATTATCTATTCAAGCAGTTCTCTCTCTCCCAAACTATGAAAATGAATATTTTGATGGATACGGAGCCCTCTGTCAGATAACCTAGTTTTCATCATAATGATATTGGGCCAAATTAACGAGTTAGCGATGTCCAACGGCAACTTCCACATTTGAGCAGTGTCCCTGAGCAAAAATTGCCTTTATTATATGCCTAGGTGCGTAGTAAAAGCTACGCATTTAGAAAAGCCCAAAGGATTTACAATTTTAAATTGAGGGAGTAATAGATATCTAAACATGTTTTAAAATCTCCCCACAATAAAAACATGTAGTCAACAAGCATGAATGTATTCAACATTAATTTGTATGTTGCATTCATATTGGTTGCATTGCATCTCATATTTTTATTGTAAAAAGTTTCATGTATTGGGATTTTCTTAATTTTTGAATAGTTTTTCTATTTTTCTATAGCTAAATATATTTTCTAGAAGCTTCTAGATATATTTTTCATGATTTCCAAAAATTTTAGTTTTCTTTTGAGAACCCTCCAAATATTTTAGTTAGCTTTTTTTAAGAGAATATTTTAATTAGCTTTTTGATCTCGTAGTATTATGACCTTTTCCTTTGTGATTATTGTTGAGAATTATTATTTAGTGTTCAATTATGGATTAATTCAATGGGTGTCTTTTCACTCCTCTCTCTTTCACACTTGTAACTGTCTCTCTCTCTCTCTCTCTCTCTCTCTATATATATATATATATATATATATATATATATATATATATATATATATATATATATATATATATATATATATATATAATACAGCCGAGATCATTTTGCATTGGTGCATTGTCTCTCGTTCTTTTACTTCTAAAACGTTATCACGCACGTTTGCTTTCCACTGGCTTTGGTCGGCAAGCAAGATGAAGATGCTAGCGACGCAGAGTTCTTCTGTGGGCTGTCTTTACATCACTGCAAGATCGCCGGCATCAAATCCTCCAAGTTCTTCCCTGGAGAAAAGGAGAACATGCAAGAACTGGAGACCGCCGGTCTCTGTCATGAACAAGAACAGGCGATGGTGTTTTTCACACCGATGAAAGAAGAAGAAAAGATGTCTATGATGGGATCTTCGGTGAAGAATGAAGAAAAATGCATCTGGACACAAAGGCTGTAAGGCCGGATCAGGTCTTTCTTCAATTCATCATCCTCTTACCTTGCTTTGCAGTTAAAGACTTTGGCCCCGTTCGCTGGTCTGAAATTTGACTGAAACTGGTTGAAAAATACTATTTTAACTGAATTGTTATGAGAGAAAAACACTGTTTCGACTGAAAAAATAATTCGAACAAATCGAATATGGGGTAAGCCGATAAGGGCCTTTGTTCTTCCTTAATCCCCGGTCACCGCGTTCTCCTCCTCCTTCGATGAGGCTTCGCCTGCTGTGCCGGGCTGCTGGCATGTGGAAGGTGTTGGCGAGGACGACGCACGGTTGGCGGCTGCTGTAGTCCATTCCAATCGACGGACGACGGCCTCCCCATCGGTGGAGTGCCCGCGCGGCTGAACGCTAGACTGGCAGCGCCCATGGTTGGCAACTCCACGACCAGCGGCTTCCTTGGCATGGCCCCGTGCGGCCTCCGCGCGCACCGTGGCCCCACGCCACGGCCGGTGCCCCCTGCATCCGCCCGGAGACGGCCTCCCGCGCGGCCTTGTGCCCGCGGCCGGTGGCCTCGTCCTCGCGGCAGGCGGCCTGGCGCGACTTGGTGCCCGCGACCAGCGGAAGCGGCCGGCTGCTCCCCATGGCACTCGGCGTCCCCGCAGCCAGTGCGCCCACGGCAGTGGACCCATGGCCGGGCACGCCCGCGGCACGCGGGCCCCACATTCGCGGCCGGCCTGTGCCTTTGCGTCGTGGCCAGCGGCCCTGGTCCTGTCCCGTGCATCGAGCCTCGCTGCGGCCCCCGCGGCCCCCGGCGGTGGCTGGCTAAGGAGCCTAAACGGCGGCGGCGCTCTCACGGCAGGCCCGAGAGGCTGAGTGACGATTTCCCACAAGAAACCGTCCGTGGCAACCCTGGGGAAAGGATAAGGTTGTGTTGGTTTTCCACAAAAACACTTCTATTTTCTCTGAATTACATGATAATCCAATAGGATTATTATTGTATTTCATGTTTTGTATTTAGCCTCGATACATCACTGCAATAATTGCATTTATATATCCTATATATGCTCTATTCAGATATTTTTTCTACATAAATCATGATGCAAAATTATTTACCTAGTGTAAATAGATATTTTGAGACCTATGAGTTCTCATAATTTGCATCGGTCACTTACATTGTAGATGAATTTACTATTGTAATGTTTAGACATTTTATGTGTCTATGACCTTCTGTTTTAGTCATGGACTCTAACAGTATTAGTATGGTAGAGTTTTTATTCCTATATATTGTTTTGTTTTGAGATCAGAAAATTGTTCATGTCTAAACATACATAGTTTGTCGGTTTTGTTGTTTGGCAATTAATTTTAGTTGCAAAAAAATTAGATCCACTTAATTAATTGATAGTTAATTAAGGATGGATGAATTTAGGTTCATATTGGCCTAATCTGAAAAAGCAAAATGACAGTAAAATCATTTTTACTAGTAAGGCTAACATAGGAAGTGGGTTTTTACTTTGATCCTACGGGATTTGCATAGTTATGCCACTAGCCAACTATAGCACTGCTTAGTAAGTTTCTTGTTTTAACATATCCGTATAGTAGAGTGTTTATTCCTGTACTTTGTTGACCTTGTTAATTTGGTAATTTTCTATAATAAATTACATCTTAACAATGGTAGATCATCTTAATTTAGCATTTCTTAATTAATGATAGATTATGCAAATTATTATATTCATATCTTGAATACATTTGGGATCCAACACAAGTAGTGGAGTCCTAGGCATTGGCTGCGCTTAATTCATCTTGAATTATTCGGACCAGAAATCGTACCTATGGCAGTGAGTATTCACCCATTATTGAGAGGTCAACGTCATATTTGTTTAAACTTGATGATTACCTACATTGTGTTGTCCCACAATAAGTGTTTTGAAAATATCATAATGGTACACTTTAATAGTGACTATCATCATTCATTATTAAAGGCTACACACAGGTAGTAGATTCTTAGGCATTGGCTGCGGTATATTCATACAAATATATCAGCCCAGAGACCATGCCTATAGCAGCAATTTATTTGCCTACTACTGAGAGATCTACTATATGTTCGAACATAGAGACTATCTACAATGTGTGTGCCAACATTAATAATGATTGTTCATGAGGTCTACACATCTTGTGATTACCTCTAATTGTTGGAAAGTTTACAGTTTTGTTGGCTACCTCCAATAATCCAAAACAAAGTGACAAGATACAAAACCCCCTAAATTTTGCATTAGAGATCACAACATCACCATAGTGATTTTTAATTTACCTTAGGTGTAAATTAATTAAATCAATGGTTTATCACATGTTGTGCATATTGACTTCAGAGGAGTCTGATGAACTTACTCTTGATGGCATCAATATCCCACATGTACAATGGACATTGACATTGGTTATATCCCATGGACTAATGGAAGCATTTAATGAACCTCAATTAGGGGTTGCTTTCATTATAGATCAAAGGAAATGGTGCCTTACTATTGTTAAGGTACTACATCCATATATGTTTTTGATAAGACTATCTTGTGGAAATAAATGCACAATCTTTGTGGCTCACTCTTTAGGAGTTTTATGAATAATAAATAAACTCATATAGCTTGAGGCTAATCATGAGTGGATCATGTCTCTAGTTTTTCAAACTATGGAAGACTACGATCATATTGTTCATACAATTTGCTTTCACTAGAAGAAGCAAAATGCCTAATGTGCAATATGAGTGAACGCAACGTGAACCCAAGAATGACAAAGAGTAATGTCATATATGTGGTTGTATTTAGCATAGCGCTAAACAATGCCGTACTCTTAAATTTGTAGTTGATCTATATCAACATTCTATAAGGAATGAAATAGGAGCTACAGAAATGAGATATGAAGGGTGCTTCAATCTTAAAATCTAAAGCTACATAGGAGGTTGGTTGTTTATGCTGGATCTTATGGGATCACGTAACAACACTTCTTCTTTTCTTGTAAAAAGAACATCACATAGATGGACAACATGATCATCGAATATGCTTCGAATGATTTGTTTTGAGATTTGGGATAATCTCATAGTTCGTTGATATTATGTGATAATGTCCATAAAAAATATTATAATACTTGTGTTGTCAATGCATAACTATTGTGGATATCATATCGATGTATTTGATACTCGGCAATATTTATGGATTTCTATATATGAGACGAGAATCTCATTAAACTCTTGTCATATATAGATTGTACGGGAATCATTCCAATGAGGAATGATATATGCCTAATGGATATTTGTATCACAAACTCTATAATTAGGGAAACAAAATGTTCTTGATTCTTATGATAGGAAGAGGGAATAATTTTGGTCATCGCTGATGTGATGCAATGATAGTTTGGCCTATGTTGCAACTATCATTCCTCCTATGGATACTGGGTTAGCAGTTGAGGATATTTAACTATATCCTAATTAAACTCATACCTTACCAAATTATAGAGATATCCAAATGTGTTTTCATATGAAAACACAAAAGGACAACATTCGATATGGCATATAAGTAATAAGATAAGGCTCATTTTGGTTGTATTATGCATACAACCATCCCCGTACAACATGTTGCGTATAAGATAATTTTTCACACTAGTGATGCATTCTAGATTTGGAATGATCAACTTGGCCATCCAAAAAGGATGGATGAAAAATTATTAGCAATTCTTTTGGTCATGATTTTCCCCAAAGTGTGGATACGATAAGTGCCACAGGGAAACAGATTTTAAGACCCTCTTATCTTAAAATCAGATTAAATGTCTTAGATTTCTTGATCATATTCAAGAGAATATGTATGGGTCTGATACAAACATTGTATAGACAGTTCAAGCATTTCATGGTTGTGAAGATACATCTATAAGATGATCTAGAGTGTGTGAAGTATCCACACTCGGCCATGCATTTGGTAAATAATGACTCATGTTGTGAGCACATTATCCTAAACACTACTGAATTTTTGTGCCTATAATGATGATTGTTTGGTATAACAAAAGTTTAGTTACATACCCAAATGGATAAACAGAATCTATGAGTATGACAAGGTCATAGCAGGACCATCATTACTAAATTGCTATTTGCCAACTTCATGTTGGGGTTAGATAGATTTACACACTCCTGATTTGCGATTAACTACATATCCTCTATATGCATTTAGTACGTGGAAATCCACAAGGATTTCCTATTTGCGAAAGATTGAGTACGTTGTATACATACTAATCTTACCACCACAACATACATTAATGGGTACATACAGGAAACTGGGGATCAATGTGAGATTTTAATCTCCGTCTATTGTTAAGTATTTAGATCTCTTATGGACAATCTATTTACGACCCGTATGCTGATTTTATTTTGATAATGAGCATTTCCAGGCATTAGAGGGAGATTTGATGTACCATATGTAATGCCAGAAAATTATTTAGAATGCATAAGATATTTGAAGCTCGGGATCACATAATAAATGAACTAAATTTTGAGTTTAAAGAATTATGCTGCCCTTAACTAACCGTTGGGCTCGGGGGGTATTTATACCCTTCAGGCCTGGCCCATAATGGTTATCTTCTCCACTGAATCATTCTGCTCGAAACCAGACTGAACCAAAGCTCACCTCTCTCCTCCATTGTTGCTCCTCCATCCCTCAAGCTAATCCTTGATTCCAACCATCAAAACTTGAGAGAAAAGGCAGCAAAATTCGATTGGAGAGAATATCCGCTGATTCCCAAAGTCTAAGAGCATTTGGTTCATGTTTGGCCGGCGATTCTAGGGTTTGTTACTCATGGAGCTTGCTCCTAGTCGGCTAGGCGTCGCCCTTGTGCTTGCCAACTTGTGTGGTAGCCTTAGGAGGTTTGTAACCTCATTCAAAAGCTAAGAAATCACCCCCTCACTTCAAGAGTTCACTCTCTTGACTTGAGAATGAGGGTAAGGCAAGCCTTTGTGGCAAGCTCAAGCCTTTTGTGGCTTCCTCAACAACATGGACTTAGGCAAACCTTAGTGGTGAGCTGAACCATAGGATAAATTTTGTGTCTTGCGTGCTTCATCTTTACTATACTTGTTGTTTATCTTATTGCTAGCTGTTGTTAGGGTTTAGTTGCTCGATTCACATTTGTGTGAAGTTTCTGTGGTATCCAGTCTTCGAACTGGATCTTGAAGTTATATTATAGGATTAAGCAGCTAGTGGGGTCAGGTTCATCTCTGTTAAATCTCAACTGTGTTAGATTATTTTCCATAGAGCGACAGTGCCGCCCTGTAAGGCTAGCAGTACCGCTCTCTGTTCTAATAGAGTTTTAAGTTGAATTTTTATAGGCCTATTCACCCCCCCCCTCTAGGCCTTCTTTATCTTCCTGTAGATCCTACAAGTGGTATCGGAGCGAGGTTGCTTCGTATACGCTTCACCGCGTGAAGTATGGAAGAAGGAGAAGGTTCAAAGACCGTTCATGTTGCGGACGCAAGTGGTGTGCATGTTGAGGATGTTGGCAGTAGTAGCGAGCTATCCATGTCCACAGCAAGTGATGCCACCATCAAAGAACCCAAGACCACCGATGCTGAAAGAAGAAAGGCAAGAAAAGAAAGAAAAGCCGCAAAGATCGCAACAAGAGAAGCTAGAGAAAAGAAGGAAGAGCAGCGGCTTAAAGACAAGAAGAAGAGAAAAGAAGCTAGAAGAATCACAAGAGAGGCAAGAGCTAAGAGAAGGGCAGCAAGAGCTCAAGAGCAAGAGAAGAATGAGTATGATGCATCATCTAGTGAGCTCTCTAGTAGCTCGAACGATGGAGATGATGATGTGTCATACCATACTTCAAAAGATAGCAAGGAGGTGAAGAGCAAGGATAAAAAGAAGGATAGCAAGGACAAGGGCAGCAACAACAATAAGAACAAATATGCCATCATATCCTTTAATTATTCTTATTTGTCTAACCATAACAAAAGGTCTTTTGTCAATGTGCCCGCAGGCAAGTTGCCTTATTTTGATGGGACAAATTTTGCCAAGTGGAAGCACTTGATGAGTGCTTATCTTGTAGGTCTTCACCCCGGTCTTTGAGAGATTGTGGTGAATGGATTGCAGCCACTAGAAGATCCCGAAGCACCAACAAATGAAGAACTAGCGGCTATCCATCTAAATGGCCAAGCCACAAGTATTCTTCTTAGTGCCTTGGATGGAAATGAGTACAACCGAGTGATGAATGTCAATGTTGCAAAACAGATTTGGGACACTTTGCATCTAGCACATGAAGGTGTTGATAAAGTAAGGAAGGCAAAGATTGATTTGTTGATGGCCAAGCTCAATAGGTTCGTGATTGTAGATGGATAGGGGCCACAAGAGATGTTTGATAGATTGATGACCTTGGTGGGCAAGATTAGAGGCTATGTATGTGATGAGCTTGATGATCACAAAGTGGTGAAGGTTATGTTGGAAGCTTACTCACCAAGAAATAAGACCGTAGTCACCTTGATTAGGGATAAAAAGAAGTTTGAGCACTTCACACCTAATGATGTGCTTGGAAGATTGTTGACATTTGACATGCAAAGAGAAGAAGCTAATGAGAGGAGAAGACTTGGTGAGTTGCAAGCCAAGCTAGAAGGCATGAAAATCAAGGAAGTAGCTCTCAAGGCTAATAAATCAAGCAATCAAGGCATCGCCAACAAGGCAAAGGGAAGCAAGCAAGCATCAACAAGTCAACCCAAGGAAATTAAGTCAACTCCACAAAATGATGATCCAAGTTCATCCTCAAGTGAAGATGAAGATGATGGGGCTGATTATATGAAGATTGATGACATGGCTTTGTTCATGAAGAGCTATCACAAGGGGTTGAAAAAGAATGGGTATAAAATAGTGCAAAGAAGGTTCCCCAACAACAAGAAGAGGACTTGCTACAATTGTGGCAGCACGGAGCACTTTATTGCTAAGTGTCCCTATGACAAGAAAGAAAACCAATACAAGAGGGACAACAATGAAGGCAAGCACGAACATAAAAAGAGATACAAACAAATGGGAGAGGCACACATTGGGCATGAGTGGGACTCAACTAAGGAGTCAAGTGAAGAGGATGTGAAAGTTGCAACCATGGCTATTCAAAAGCCATCCTCTACATCAAGGCTCTTCAACAACATGTCCGATGATGATGACCACCGCTCCACTCACGTTTGTCTTATGGCAAAGGGTGAGAAGGTAAAATGAAGAGCCAAATCTCCTCCACCTCCTAGTGACATCTCTAGTAGTGAACTTAGTGATTCTAGTGATGATGATACTAGTGATGTTGAGAAATATGCTAAATTGACTAAAAAGTTAGATTCTAAGACCAAGCTCTTTATCATAAATCTAATGGAGGAATTAGAAAGTGTCAAAGCCAAGCTAGCCGATAGAGATGATTATCTTGAGGAAACCGAAAAGATGTATATTGGCTGCAAGGAAGCTCTTGAGTTAGAGAGAAGTGAGGTGGACTCTTTGAACAAGGCCTTGGCCGAAGAACAAAGAGAACATGCTCTCATAAAGAAGGCAAATATTGCACTCAATGACAAGTATTGTGTCTTAGTTGAAAAGCACAACAAACTTGAGAAGCAATATAACCTTCTATGTGAGAGCACCCCACTTCCCTCCAACACAAATGACACTTCTATTCCATCCACTAGCCAAGGATGTGGAAATTGCTATAATCTTGACTTAAATGTTCATTCCACTAACCTTGCAAACTTGAAGGTTATGAAAAAGGAGATTGCTAGGCTCAATGCTATGTTAGGAAAAAGGTGCATGGAAGGCAAAAAACCTGCTGGTGGCAAAGGTGAAAAACCAAAGAGGCCACAATACAAAGATCGAAGAAATCCACGCATCAAAGATGGGCTTGGACACACTCATGGAGGTAAAACCAATGGGAGAAAGGTAATCAATGGATATGAGTGTGTTTAGTTCATGAGCAAAGGGTAGGAAGGTACAGATAGGTCTGCACAGATGGTGGCACAAGGTCAGCCCAGAGCAGCACCGCGGCCTATGGGCGGCAGTGCCACTGTGAAGGGCGGCAGTGCCACCCCCACAGAAAAGGGAAGACCACCTCCTACTCATCTGCTCATGTCAAGCCCAAGAAGAAAGTGTCTCATCCAGAGTAGGTTGTCCAGAAACCAAAGAAATCTATCTGGGTCACTCCAAATAGATATGCTTACCAACCAAAGGCAAAAACACCTCCACAATATTTGGATTCTAACTTTGTTTTGCAGCACAACAGCAAGGGGGAGGTGTTTGCCAAGTTTGTTGGCAATGGTCGAAATGTTTATCATAATGCTTTCATTTGGATTCCTAAAGTTCTTGTGACTAACATGCAAGGCCCCAAGAATATTTAGGGACCTACTAAACTTGTGTTGCAGGCATACTCCTCCGGTGGGTCAAGTTAGGTGCTTGACAGCGGTCGTACAAATCATATGACCGGAGAAAGGAGTATGTTCTCATCATACTCCCCAACTACAAATTCATATGACAATATCATATTTGGTGACAATTCAAAAGGGGGTGTGATTGGACTTGGTAAAGTAGCTATTACACTTGATCATTCAATTACAAATGTCTTACATGTTGATTCCTTGAAGTATAATCTGTTGTCCGTCTCTCAATTGTATGAGATGAGTTACAATTGTCTCTTCATGGATAAGGGTGTGGAAGTCTCTAAGAGGGAGGATTCCTCTATTGTCTTTACGGGTCACCTCAAGAATAAGCTTTACCTAGTTGATTTCAGCAAAGAAAAAGCTAAGCTTGAGACTTGTTTACTGGCAAAATCTAGCATGGGTTGGCTATGGCATCGCCGACTAGCTCATGTTGGGATGAGGAACTTGGCCAAACTCCTAAAAGACAACCATATCCTTGGACTAACCAATATTCAATTTAAAAAAGACAGGATTTGTAGTGCTTGCCAAGCTAGAAAGCAAGTATACCTCACCCACCAAAGAGCATCATGACCACCACACAACCGTTGGAGTTGATTCACATGGATCTCTTTGGACCGGTCGCCTACCTAAGCATCGGGGGTAACAAATATGGTCTAGTTATTGTTGATGATTATTTCTATTTCACTTGGGTGTTCTTTGTTTATGATAAGTCTCAGGTGCAAGAGAAAGTCAAGATATTTGTGAGAAGGGCACAAAGGGAGTTCAGTCTTCCTATCAAGAAGATAAGAAGTGACAATGGGACCAAATTCAAGAACACTCTAGTTGAAGAATTTCTTGATGATGAGGGCATCAAGCATGAGTTTTCAACTCCTTACACCACTCAACAAAATAGTGTAGTAGAGAGGAAGAACCGTACACTTCTTGATATGGCAAGGACAATGCTAGATGAGTACAAGACGTTGGACCTCTTTTAGAGTGATGCCATCAACACCGCTTGCCATGCCATCAACCGTCTCTACTTACACAAGAAACTTAAGAAGACTTCATATGAGCTTTTAACCGGTAACAAACCAAAGGTGTTATACTTTAGAGTGTTTGGGTGCAAGTGTTTTATACTTAACAAAACACCCAAAACCTCTAAATTCGCACCTAAAGTTGATGAAGGCATTCTTCTGGTTATGGATCAAATGAGCATGCCTATCGTGTCTTCAACAAAACCATGGGTAGAGTTGAAGTCATGGTAGATGTGACATTTGATGAATCTAATGGCTCTCAAGTGGAGCAAGTTGATTCAAGTGTTGTAGGGAAGGAGGATCCACCATGTGAGGCAATCAAGCAAATGGCTATAGGCGACATTAGGCCACAAGAAGATCAAGCCACTGATGATGAGGATCCCTAGGCTATTGCTGCATAAATTTCTACTAACGTACTCCATTGACGAGGGTAGCACTTACTTGCTGAACATCAGCAGGGCGGCAGTGCCGCCCCATCTACCTCAGTAGCAGCTCCTTCAACTCCTACTCCACTACCTCAAGGACTCAACCTGGAGCCTATCTTTGAACAAGAAGAGGCTAAAGGTCCAGAAGAGGAACAAGGAGGTGTTGAACATCCAAGGCTATGTCAAACTATACAACGGGATCACCCTGTTGACAACATTCTTGGGAGCATTCGAAAGGGGGTAACAACTCGTTCACATTTAGCAAATTTTTGTCAATATTACTCGTTTGTTTCCTCTTTGGAACCTCTCAAGGTAGAACAAGCACTTGAAGATCCGGATTGGGTCATGGCCATGCAAGAAGAGCTCAACAACTTTGAGAGAAATCAAGTGTGGAAATTGGTGGAAAGGCCCAACACCAATGTCATTGGTACCAAGTGGGTCTTCCACAACAAGTAAGATGAAAATGGCATGGTAACTAGGAACAAGGCAAGATTGGTGGCCCAAGGCTTCACTCAAGTAGAGGGCTTGGACTTTGAAGAAACATATGCACCGGTGGCAAGACTTGAAGCAATCCGAATGCTTCTAGCCTTTGCTACCCATCATGACTTCAAGTTGTACCAAATAGATGTCAAGAGTGCATTCCTCAATGGCCCAATACAAGAGTTGGTGTATGTGGAACAGCCACCGAGATTTGAAGATCCCAAGTTCCCCAACCACGTCTATAAACTTCAAAAAGCGCTCTATGGGCTTAAGCAAGCACCAAGAGCATGGTATGAATGCCTTAAGGAATTCTTGCTCAAATAAGGCTTTGAAATAGGCAAAGCTGATCCTACACTCTTTACTCACAAAGTTGCAAATGATATATTTGTGTGCCAAATATATGTCGATGACATAATATTTGGTAGTACTAACCATGTGTATTGTGATGAGTTTAGTAGGATCATGACTAAGAGATTTGAGATGTCCATGATGGATGAGCTGAAGTTCTTCCTTGGATTTCAAATCAAGCAAATGAAGGAAGGGACATTCATTAGCCAAACCAAGTACACCCATGATATACTTAAAAAGTTCAATATGGTGAATGTCAAGCCTATCAAAACTCCCATGCCAACCAATGGACATCTTGATCTAAATAAAGAGAAAGTCATGGACATCAAGGTATATCGCTCCATGATCGGCTCTCTACTTTACTTATGTGCATCTAGGCCGGACATAATGCTTAGTGTGTGCATGTGTGCTAGATTTCAAGCCAACCCAAAAGAGTGCCATTTAGTGGCTGTTAAAACAATCTTGAGATATTTAGTACACACTCCTAACCTTGGCTTGTGGTATCCCAAGGGCTCTAAGTTCAATCTACTTGGCTATTCGGATTCCGATTATGCCGGTTGCAACGTAGATAGAAAAAGCACTTCGGGGACATATCAATTTCTTGGACAGTCCCTAGTGTCTTGGAGTTCTAAGAAGCAAAATTATGTAGCGCTTTCCACCGCCGAGGCCGAGTATGTTGCAGTCGGTGCATGTTGTGCTCAACTACTTTGGATAAGGCAAACCCTTCGTGATTTCGGATGTCAATTTACCAAAATTCCACTCTTGTGTGACAATAAAAGTGCCATAAAGCTTGCAAACAATCCCGTAATCCACTCAAGAACCAAACATATAGACATCCGACATCACTTCTTGAGAGACCACGAAACCAAAGGAAATATCGAAATTCGTCATGTGAGCATCGAAAAACAACTAGTCGATATCTTCACTAAGCCTCTCGATGAGTCAAGGTTTTGTGCTTTGCGTAGTGAGCTAAATATACTTGATTCTTGTAACATGGTTTGAAATATGGCACACCTCTGGTTGACAACATAGTGAAATAGGAAAATGATTTAAAAAGATATTATATTGTGTTTCAAAATTATTTCAAAAGGCCAACTAAGTGTCATGACCATTGTCTGTATTGTTGATTGCTTACTGGTCATGATATTTAGAGTATATATATCCACATCTGAGGTGAAGGAGGTCATAAAGTTTTAATGTAATCCCTGCAAGATTGGCAGGGCGGCAGTGCTGCCCATTATGGTCGGTAGTGCCGCTCTCTGAAAACTAGGCCGTTTTCAGCCAATTTTGGCTAAGTTGCGGGGCCCTTTTTCTTCAACTTATTCCTTCTCTAGCCTCGACCCAACTCTCTCCTTCTCTCCTAGCTGACACCGACGCTTGTGCTCCTCCCTTCCTCTCTCTAAAGCACGCGTCACCACCGTTTCTTACGACCTGCCACCCCGGTAGTGCCGCCCCTGCTACCGGCCAAGTCTCTTCATTGCTGGTCACTGCAGGAGGCTCCTGGCCAAGCCGTTTCTTCTCTTCTCCTTCCACTCCAATGGTTTGGAAGCAAGGTGAAACCCTAACCCCTTTTGATCCATGCAATGTGAAGCTTTTAGTCATGGATTTCAGTTTCTAGGGGGGTATGAAGGGTTTAGAAAGGTTTTTGATGGTTGAATCGAGTTGATTTTGGATTTCACTGGTTGGATGATTTTGGGGAGAGCGGCAATGTCGCCCTTGGGACCATTAATGGCACCCCTAGCAGATTCTAACTGCTATACTCAAGCTCATAAATCCGATGAATTTTAGAATGGATTGGATCCATTTATCAAAAATTGTTTCTAAAGTTTTTCATACTCAATCTTTCAAATTCATGGCTAGGGTTTCATGTATTCCTTGCTTAGACTGTGATTCTAAAATTGTGATGATGAATAGACACTGTTGGAAATAGGATTTAACCAGAACGAGAAAGTTGAAAATGAAATAGTGAAGCAACTGAGGGCGGTAGTGCTGGCCTCAGGGGGTGGCAGTGCTGCCCCACCATGCTGAATCCAAATCTAGCAAAGCTTCCTGTGTCACTTTCAAAATTCTTTTTCTTGTTAAAACCTGCTTGCAGCTGTGTCTAACTCATTATCTTTTACAGTGTCTTATCAAGTCTCATTTAAATTGCATAGATGGACCGAGGTAAAAGGAAGGTGTTGACAACCAAGCAAAAGGTCAAGAGAGGCAGGGGATAGGCGAGCTATACTTCCAGAGATAGAAATCTTGATGAAGATCTTGCTGAAGAGGAAAACATTCAGAGGATGGGAAGAACTATTTGTGCGTGGCCTGATTCTCCTTTGCATATTTTAGAGTTTGATAGTAGCTACATGAGAGATAGGTTCGATCTCATTCCTCCCCAAAATAGTGATGATCATAGAGTTGTTTATTATTCCATGAGTTGGAAGAAGATAGGTGAAGCCAGAGAGATTGATCCCTACTCCTCTGACAGATCAAATGGCATTGATTATAGATTTTAGAATGCTTTCCAATCTGATTTTTATGCTACAGCCATTCTGTCTAAGTCAAAGGGTAAGATTAGCAAGATGCAGTACATTGACTTTGGTGACTTGGAGAGCAGGGATGATCATCAGTTTGCTATAGCAATCAAGACCTGTGACCGCTTTGAGATGATAGACATCATGAGTTTCAGGTATGATTGGAACAGAGAGATTCTTGCTCAGTTCCATGCTACTTACTATTGGAACAGGAAAGTGGATGAGCTTCATTAGATGACTGATGGGCAACATTATCACATTGATTTTATCACCTCCTATCATATTCTTGGTTTTGGACACATCCACAGGGGATATGAGAGGATTCATAATGAGCGTCATCTTGAGTCAATGGAAGTAAGCTTCATATGGGAGGATCAAAATCTTGCAGTTCCTGATTGGTCAAGGACCAAGCTCAAGAGTTTCTATTACATCATGAACAATCTTTTTAGGATCACTCTCAACCCTAAAGACAATGCAACAGATTTGAATGGCTATATCACTAATGTGTTGTCTAGGTTTCCCAGCTATGAAAAGTTTAATATTCCAAGATTCATTTGGGTTGAGCTAGCATATGCCATGGATGATGGGAGGAGATATTTGCCCTATGCTCCTTACCTCATGTTTATGATTGAGAGAGTGACTGGCATGTGGTTCCCTAAGGATTGTGAGCACACTGTTTACAAGATCAAGAAGACCCATGGTGGTTTAGGGGGACTTGGATTAGCTACTTAGCACACTAGTTCTGGAGGACCTGGAGATAGTGGGGCAGCAGGCTTTCACCCTTCTAGAGCTACACAGAGAGATATTCTTAAGCCATCCAGGGCTAAGGAACAAAAGAAGAAGTCAAAGTGGGAAAAGATGAGTGCATGGATGAAGGCAATCTTTACTCATTGTGCATATGCTTCACAAACTGCTTATGAGGATCGAATGGAGAACAGGAAAGCAGTGAGGCATGCTAGGGAGATGGCAGGGCTGCCACCACTTCCACCAGTGTAGCCACCACCTCAGTTTCCTAACTTGCCTCGCCTTTCTTCTTCTAATGAGGAGCAGGATTAGGCAGATGAGCACCATGATGAACAGTCAGATGATCGGCAGCATGGACACTCATATGAGCCATTCAGTCAGTACTACGGGTACCCACAGGGACAACATTTTGAGGAGCCCCCAAGTCAGCAGGACCTTGGTGCAGAGATCCACCCTACAGAGGTTGATCCACAGGTTCAGGCAGCTTTGTTTCGCACATATTCTAGGAGACCACGTCCTTCGATGGATTAGCCAGGGACTTCTACTTCAGCTGGGGTAGCACCTCCGCGACGTTCAGCATGCTTCACTTCACACACCCACGTCGTCGGACGTGCCCATGTCGACTCTGACAGTGATGAGTGATCTCTCTTCTTTTTCTTCTCTTTTTGGTACTTGATGCCAAAGGGGGAGAAAATTAGAGGGGTCAAACAGTTTTTTGACGCCATATGTTCTTTGTTGCTGCGCTTGATGTTTCGATCCAATGAGAGTAGTTAGGTTGTGAGTTTGAGAGTCGCTCAAAACTCTATTTTATGAAATTATGCTACTTTGTGACTTAATTTGCTTCGGATATGGATATGTATTCATGGTCACTGTTTTAGCTTGTAATATTATGATTTTAGATTGTTTTATATTCACATGATATGCTGTAGAAATCTGATTGCTACCTGACTAATATAGTCAGGACGGCAATGACGCCCTCTGCGGCCAGCAGTGCCGTCCTATGTTGTATCAGCCAGGATCTTATGTGCTTGAACTGATAAAACCTGTCATGTGCATCAAGTTTATTTCTATGACACTTTGTTCAGCACCCCACTGTAGGCATGGATGTAGGGGGAGGTTCCTATCACACCTAAAATGTGAATTGTGGCCTTTCATGCCAAATTGAGAATTCAAATCTCTATTCATATATTTAGAGGGAGGCTCCTACACCCATGGTTTGAAAATCTCAGTTTAGATTTCATATCATGTGTAAGCTCTAATGGGGTTGTCATCAATTACCAAAAAGGGGGAGATTGTAAGTGTAATCAAGCCCTATTGTGGGTTTTGGTATTGATGACCACCAACTTAGAGGACTAATGAGATTTATCGAGATGATAAGCAGGGAATTGAAGAATGAGGATGATGAACAAGTTGCAGATGTCCTAATTACAAAAGGTGGTCAGACCTAGCTCAAAGGAGGTTTAAATTCTTTTATGTTTTGAATTTGAGTTTAGGGAAAGCCGTACTATTAAGAGGGATTTTAGGACAGTTGGTCAACTATTAAATCAGATGCTCAAATTCACAGATTTACATCCTCCCACCTAGTCAAAACAGCCAGCTAAATTTGATATCACATTACCTATTTTGGCTAGGGCGGTAGTGCCGCCCTGTTAAGAGCGGCAGTGTCGCCCTTAACTGACCGTTGGGCTCGGGGGGTATTTATACCCTTCAGGCTCGGCCCACAACGGTCATCTTCTCCACTGAATTATTATGCTCGAAACTAGACTAAACCAAAGCTCACATCTCTCCTCCATTATTGCTCCTCCATCCTTCAAGCTAATCCTTGATTTCAACCATCAAAACTTGAGAGAAAAGGCAGTAAAACTCGATTGGAGAGAAGATCCACTGATTCCCAAAGTCTAAGAGCATTTGGTTCAAGTTTGGCCGACGGTTCTAGGGTTTGTTACTCTTGGAGCTTGCTCCTAGCCGGCTAGGCGTCGCCCTTGTGCTTGCCAACTCGTGTGGCAGCCTTGGGAGGTTTGTAACCTCATTCGAAAGCTAAGAAAGCACCCCCCCCACTTCAAGAGTTCACTCTCTTAACTTAAGAACGAGGGTAAGACAAGCCTTTGTGGCAAGCTCAAGCCTTTTGTGGCTTCCTCAACAACGTGGACTTAGGCAAACCTTAGTGGTGAGCTGAACCATGGGATAAATCTTGTGCCTTGCGTGCTTCATCTTTACTATACTTGTTGTTTATCTTATTGCTAGCTGATGTTAGGGTTTAGTTGCTCGATTCGCATTTGTGTGAAGTTTTTGTGGTATCCAGTCTTTGAACTGGATCTTGAAGTTATATTGCAGGATTAAGCAGCTAGTGGGCTCAGGTTCATCTTTGTTAAATCTCAACTGTGTTAGATTATTTTCCATAGAGCGGCAGTGCCGCCCTCTGTTCTAACAGAGTTTTGAGTTGAATTTTTACATGCCTATTCACCCCCCCTCTAGGCCTTCTTTATCTTCCTGTAGATCCTACAATATCTCAAATAGCACATGTGGTCTTGGTGTAATCTATGATTCGATTATGTGGATATAATAATTCTGGTTATCTATAGGATAACCAAATTCTAGATCATTGAAACAGACTTTACATAAATATGAAAAGACCATTTTTGATAGTCTTTATATAGACATTTAATGGTCCATTCCTTTAATCATTCTAACATTATATTGTACAAGGCTTCACATGAATGTGTATAGCTTGACAGAATGATATATCACATACTGAAGTTATGTGGTGTTGATTCTATTGAATCAATGGTCATTATCTATAAAGATAATGCAACTTGTGTTATATAGATGAAGACAAGTTATACTTAATGCAATATTTTTGCACCACGATGGTTTTGTTCCATAGGTAATATGGGCATATAAACATTTGTAAACTAAGTCTTGTGATAATCTTGCAGAGATATTCACAAAGTCTACCATACTCCACATTTCGTATGTGTTGAGTGCATTGGTATGAATTTACTTCAAGGTTTGCTAGTATCAGGGGGAGAGTCTCTCTAATTAATAACTTGTTGCAAACATCATATTACACTCTTTTCTTTGTATGAGTTTTTTCCATGGGGTTTCTCATATATAAAGTTTTTAATGAGGCAATATCAACACAAGATTATGTCATATCATCCATCTTTCCCCACAGGGGTTTTTGGCGGATAATATTAGGACATAAGATGCTTTGTACTCTTTTGTTTATGTGAGTTTTCTCATATAAAGTTTTTGATGAGGCAATGTTCAACACAAAGGTATATGCTATATCATCTATTTTTCTCAATGGAATTTTTAGAAGATGATATTTGAAGCATATTGACCCTATGATCAATGTGTTTTTAGACTAAGGCTTTGAGTTTATCTCAAAGGGTCTAATAACATTGGTGATTGTATATCATGGTGTTTCTCCTTATTTTTTCCACTGGGTTTTAAGGAGTTTTGCTTGGTATACCGATATTACTTTGGTTTTTTCCACAGGGTTTTTTCAAAAATTCATAAAGATGCATAATAGATGAACAGTAAAGACTACCGGGAGCTAATTGATCAAGGGGGAGTGTTGAGAATTATTATTTAGTGCTTAATTATGGATTAATCCATAAGTTTCTTTTCACCCCTCTCTCTTTCACACTTGTAACCGCATACATAGACTCTGCATATATATATATATATATGTACACACTGTTTGTTGTAATACAACATAGATCATTTTGTTGCGTCGTTGCATTGTCTCTCATTTCTTTTACTTCTAACAATTATGATATGACTCTTGTTTTTTCGTTTCCTCTTCGGCCCAATACTGCTTGGCCTGTTGCCCCGTATCCACCCTCCGACCTCGATCCCTAATCGACTCAATCGCAAAAATTCGACTCAATCGCCAATCATATTGACCTTCATTCAAAAGAGATCTTTCCCTTCCAACGGACTCCTCTCCACCCGTGCCGTGCGCCAAACGAGAAGGCAACACATCTAGGGAACACCGGCGGCGATCGACACAACGTGACGGCGATGCGGCGACGTCCGGTCGACGACTATCCAAGCGGCCTGATGGCCTTGCGGCTTCGATTCCGCCGAATGCTTTGCTTCCTCAAGAGCCACAGCCTCGACGCCGTTTCCCACGAGTACGTTTGCCGTTTCCTTTATCAGCATATGCATGTACTGGTTCTAATCTAGGTATGGTGTCAATTAGTAGTACGTAGGATCCAAATGCCTTGCGACGATCCACCCTGATTGTTGTTTTTATTCGATTCGACTGCTTGGTGCTTACCGATCGCTTAATTAATTTGCTTATTTTATTATTAGGCTGGAGAAAGCAACTGGCGTCTTCTTCGACGCGCACCATATGAAGCACTTACTGAGCTAGGGGCGGTGGGACGAGGCGGACGGCTACCTGCAGCACTTTGTTCCTACTCCTACCCCCAAGGACCGGACCACGGCCGCCGCCGCCGCCGGAGGCCCCAAGGCCGCAGATTTCGCTACATCCTTCGACGACGAGCGTGTCTTGCCCAGCCCCCACTTTGCCTGATTGCAGGAATTCCTCCATGAAACGCACGCCGATCAACCCAGGTCACCTACCCTACCGGCCTACCATCGTCTCCTACCTTCTTTAGTTTGCCCGCAACTTCCATCGATTCTAGTACTAACACAGCAGATTCAATTCAGATCAAGTGATGATTAACCGATAACTACTACTCAACAGTCAACACTACCATGTCTGTCCGTCAGTCAGTATTCATTATTCAGCAACTGTTCTTAATGCAGGGCCTCCATGCTGTGGAATAAGATCCCACGGCATGAGGTGAATACGGCCATGGACTTGGTTGCCAATTGTCCTGAGTTAAAAAGCAGGCTGCAGGAGTTACCACGCAGTAAGCCATGGGAGGTTACTCCTCTGATTCGGTAAGTTTATTTGCTTTCTCATCGCATGCAGTTCGATCATCCTAGTAACTCCCTGTTTCTTTTTCTCTTAATCAAACTCACCATATAAATATTGCACAAATAAAGTAACTCTTATCTACGCATGTATGCATGTCAAACTCGTAAAGTAGAGCATGAGGATCCCAAAGACGTCGCAGGAGCAGCAAGGTAGCTGGCCGCATAACAGGACATGCCCTCTGCCGTGCCTTCCTTCTGCAACGGAAGAGGTGAGTTGAGCATACTGAAATTTTGTCTTCTGACGTCTGCAAAAAAAATTTGACATTATGTTCCTAACTACTCCACTTGCAGGCTACATTCGACCCAGGAGAAAAATGCATACTCAGGTACCCACGCTAATGTCTCTAAGATTCAGACTTTGTCAATTCGAAGTTATCTGTTGATTCAGCCCACTTTTGCCCCATTTTGTGTAAAGTTTACTTAGTATACTATCCCCCTTTTTTCTTATATAATATTTTGGTTCTGTCATTTTGTCTGGGAGATACTGATTGGGCTAAACGAATTAACATTTTGCCCTTGTTGTTTTTGTTGACAGAGCAGCAGGCGATTGAGAATGTAGAGGGCTATAGAGGCACAACTCAAGAATAGTGTCCGTTGTAGCTCAGATGTTCAAAGTGACTTTCTGCTGTTTTGATATATAGTTGCTGCATGTAATACCGGGGCTTTTGGGTTCTTTAGTCATGCCATCATGTGGATGGTTTGCCGACATGTGTTTGAGAAAATGGTAATACTAATCTCAAGCAAGCTATAGATAAATGCAATCATATTGATAGAAAAAAAATCAAGGTTTTGTTGTATTTCCAGTTTAACTGTCCAGTAATTTCAGTTTTTCCACTTGTCAACCAATACGTTGATGTCTTCCTTTGAACTGTTACAACAGTTGCAGCACCCATATATGCTGCCTTATACCTGACGGTATCCCTGATTTCACTTGTTCCATTGCAAATTCAGCAGCTTTGGGGTCGCAGTACCCAAATGTGATGCACTCTAGAGGACTACGAGAGGGAGATTTCGGACAACGCACATCACAATTCATTTCTTCAAAAAATCAAGAGTACCGCTGCTTCAGATACAATGGAATGAGAATTGCTTGTCTTGTTTTGTTCTGATAGCTTCAGAAAACTCAGGAACTCCGTATGTTTTCAGTAGTAGGTTTGGTAGGTTCTGCTGACCTGAAGCGGTTTCAGAACTTGCAAATTCGTAAGAGCATTGTGTGGAAATAAGGCAGTGTCATTGGTTGCAGTTACCATCTTCATCTCTATTGTATGATAAACCAGGTTGATACATCCAATGTTACAGACAAAGTTTTCTGAACTTAGCTTTTAGTCTTGAACTGAAAGGCAATGCTATATCATTGCATGATGACGCCCTGCTAGGAACTTCCGTTAACTTACCGCGACAGAAGCATTTGGCCGAGGAGAACCAATGCCAACCGAACTCGTCCAAAACTGTGGCCTTCTCCTGTTCTCCATAGCTATGCCCGGTGGCATTTACCAAATCTTTTACTTTAGTACGTAGTACATACATAACAATGCTAACGCCAAGCTACAGTGAGAAAGAAAAGGAAATCACGAATGAGCATAGCGTTTCTTTTAAAAAAAAAAAATCAGCATAGCGTTTCAGGGTCACAGCACTTTGGTCTGAAATTCAGCAATTCAACAAGTATGTTCTGAAATGAGTTGGAGGTCTCCTAGTTTCAGGTTTTCAGCATCCTGGCAACTGAACCAAGCCTGAACAAGGTAAAGTGGGTTTCTTCAGAACGCTGGATATGCGGCTTCTGATTTGATTCGGATGATCAGCAGCCTGCTTGGTGCTTGCAGCAGAAAGGCTCGAAGAAACTGGATTCAGAAAGGTCAATGCAACTGTTCCACACGATGGACAACTCTGACAAAAAAAATAGTACTATGGAGCATATAAAGTGTAGTGGTACAGATAGAAATCTGAGATAGAGGTAACTCGTACTGTGAAAGAACCAGCGACGGAGCCGAGGCCTGGCCACCTGGGCGGCTGCCCGGGCTCTTTGCTGGGTTGCTGCTAACCTGCCCCAAATACAAAATAAGATCTAGTAGTAATACTACTAGGTATTCCCTTCATCCAAAAAAAAAAATACAATTCTCACTCCTGAACGAGTGAAACTATTAAAATTTTGATTAAATTTATATAAAAAATACTAATATTTATGATACAGGAAAAGTATCATTAGATTAGTTATAGAATATATTTTATAATAAATTTATTTGAAGATATAAATCTATCTCTAATAATAAAAAGACAAAGGCCACATTAGATTTTCGTCCAACCTAATCATTAACGTTGTTTCCGTTTCCCTCTCCAGTAATTAGCTTCGGTTATTTCTTATTCTGTTTAGTTTCCTATTTTTTTTCCCACTTCGTGTTGCTGCAAACGCAGTGTAGGCTGAGTCCAGATACAACTCATAGGAAGCGGATGTACATATAAAGTAAAAATACAGAGGAGGAGGCCCTCCTCGGCTACGCTACAGGGAGGAACCAGCAGCGGCTCGACGCAACGGCGGCGCATCGCTTGCAGATCGGGCAGGCGCGGCGAGGAGCAGAGCTGCCCGTGCCCGTGGCGGCGGCTGGGCTGTCCCGGTCGCGCGAGGAGCAAGAACGCGGCGTCCGCGTCCGCCGGAAGGAAGAACGCGCTGCCGAGACAAGCTCCACTGTCTTACCGTGGCAGCGTCTACGTCCGCATCCGTATCATGCCTATCTTCCCCGCAGCGCTGTGTGCGTGCGGCAGCCGCCGAGCTCTAGCACCTCGCCTATGCTGCCCGCGCGCCTGTGGAGAGAAAGAACGCAGCGCCGAGGACGAGCTCCAGGGCTTCGCTCCATGTCAGCGTCCGCGTGCACCTCGCCTGCTCTGGCGGCCAACGCCGACGGTCATGGTGCACTCGTGCCGTCCGCCGGTCATAGCCGAGGCCGAGAGCTGGGTGCTGGTAGCGCCGGCGGAGCTCGCCGCACTGAGCGTCGCCGGTAAACGGGTAAAGATCCTTTGCAGCTATATTATATTAAGAGCATAGCATATTAGCCTCCCATGTCTCCCCTCCTATCATGAAATCACCAATACAAATCAGATAAATTAAATCAGGCAATAAATCAGATCGAACACAAAAAAACGGAGTTGCATCAGGATACGAATCAAACTAAAAATTAAACACAAGAGGAGATCTGGATTTAAGGAGGGTGCTAGGCAAGCAGCAACATCACGGGCTCATCAAAGACATCCCGCATCGGAAGACATCAACAGGGATCTGCCCCCTTCTCACCTGCCCGGTGCTCGGATTCAACGGCGTCGATGCCGTGCTCCACGCGCCAGTCCTTGCGCGATCAATCTCGCACGCATGTACTGAAGCTCTGGGGTTGAGGAGAGGTGAGACCATGAGAGGGGTGATGATGATACTAGTACTAGAAAGCAATAGCAACCGGTTGCCGAAAGGTCCCCGCAGTCCGGGAGTGATGAGCTGTGGCAGCGGTGCAGATGTGTGGCGCGTGCGGAGCTCTAGCTCTCCAGAGTAGAGACCGGCGGCGCCGTGGCGCGTGCCACATGGTTGCAGGCGGCAGGTCCACACAACGTTTCAAGGCTCGGAAGCAAGAAGCAGATACGCCGAGATGCTACAAGAAAAACAAAAATTCACTCTGCCATTCCGTCTCCGGCTCTCCGTGTACCAAAATTTAAAAGTAAAAAACACGCATATTCAAGTAAATCATGCTAATTAAAATCTGACAGCACCGTTGTTGTTTTTTTTTCTTAAACAAAAGATAAATAAAACCATGCTTCATATATTTAGTGCCATAAATTTTAACTTTCATTTCCTCCTATAGATTTTCATCCATCTCACTCTTCCAATCCTGGCCAGATCATGGCCAATTTCATGAATTAGAGATGTCCTATATCATTATCCTATCCGTGACCCAAAATCAAAATCCGTGTTTATTATATACTAGGTGATTGCCCGTGCGTTACAACGGGAGCAACAATGAATTTCTGAGATGGGTGTGTTGTCCGAAGATTATCGCCAAGCCAGAATCAATATTTCAAGACAACTCTGTGTCACTCAGAATATGCAATCCATATGGCCGAACTAAAGTCCCTTATTAAGATCATTTCCAAAGCTAAGCTATATTATGATTTTGTCAATCTTAACTCTCTTATCACCAACTTAAATGACTTTTGTATCAAAGTGTGCCACTTCCACGCAACAAATGACACTCCAACTGATCATCATAAATATCCCTTCATAACATCTATTTTTTCTTATATTGTGAAAGTTGTTAGTTAGCAATCAATGGATATTCTAAGGAATAGAAGAGTGTGTCCAGTTTTGAAAATATAAGCTATCTCAGTTGCATAAACTCATTACCTTCTTGGTCGTTACTGACAGAATAGTTCATAGCTAAAAGACCTATCAAAATCAAAAGGCACATGAACTGTGTCCACTAAAGTTCACTCGGAGAACAACCACAATATAGTGACTGCTCTAGAAAAAAAAGGACAGAAAATTGATGAGCCCTAAGGAAATCAGATCCACCCAAACATGTAGATCACGGGCCTAGTTGTTGACTTACTGTGATACTTAAAAATACAACCTGAATCATTTAATTTGCTTATGCCCTTAACAGAGCAAGCCTAGAATGACGTTTCCCGCCGAGCTTCAAGCTCATATTGATGCATCATGCCATGGTGAGTTGCCTTAATGGCACCGTAAAACTTGTTATGCGGATGCACTCTCTCCTTGATCCTAGAGACAAGCTTACTTGATCAAGCTCACTTGAGTCAGGTTTCTTCAGAAAGTCAAGAAAGTTCAGTAAATTCCTTTACAAGAAAAGAAAGAGGAAAACGTCATTGATAAGTTAAATATTTTGAATGCAAGCATCAGTATCTGCTGTCAGATAGTTTGTGCTTGTCCCTCCATGCCTCTTGTGGTCTTGTTCCTCCGTTTCATCGTCTTCTCCCTCCCTCCTCCGGTACAACTCACTTTCAAGTTGCTGCCACAGCTCCACATCAGTCATCATGTCCTCATCATGGTGATTGACAATGTCATTATCACTATCTACCAAGCCAATATCATCGACCGCCACAGCAATGGAACTCTGAACCTCTTCTGAATTCTGATACGTACAGCTTCTGATGTAAATGTCTCCGAGGTTTCCACGGTGGTTTCAGTTGAGCCGCCCCTACAAATAGTTGCCAAATGAGCCGTCCTTATAAATATATTTGTAGGGGCGGCCGGTGTTATCAGCCGCCCCTACAAATGACCCAATTTGTAGGGGCGGCTCTATATCCAGACGCACCTACAAATCGGATTTGTAGAGGCGGCTCAATATTGAAGTGTCTCTACAAATATACACCGAGTATTAAAAATTAAGCACTAAAATTCAAATTTTGTAAACGACCTCGAATGAAGAAACAACTAAAATGAAAGTTGTAGATCTCGAAAAGTTATAAAACTTTGTAGTTGACAACTTTTTGATTTGAAATCATCTTGTCAAGGAAAACTACGTCTGAATTTCCAAAAATTTGAAATTTGAATTTTTTAAAGGACCACGGATGGACAAACAGTAAAAATAAAAGTTGTAGATCTTGAAAAGTTATGAAACTTTGTAGTTGATAACTTTCTCATTTAAAATCATCTTATCATAGAAAACTACGTTCGAATTTCTTAAATTTAAAATTCAAATTTTATAAGTGACCTCGGATGGAGAAACTACCAAAATAAAAGTTGTAGATCTCGAAAAGTTATAAAACTTTGTTGTTGACAACTTTTTGATTTGAATTAGTTTAGGGCCTCAAATAATCAATTTATGCTCAGTTTTGTATAATATGTGGGGAACCAAAATGAAATGTAGACACAAGTGATCGTGAGGTGCAATGGTAGAGGAGTTTACGCGCGAGCGAGATGTCGCGGGTTCGAAACCTGGCCGACACAAAGTGTACAAAAATCATGAAAAAATGCTACAACGGTAGAGTGAGGGTGTGTGTGGCTGCCGGTGGAGACCTCATCGGATTAAAAAAATTGCTATTTTTTGCCCTTTTTTATTTTTTCTGAAAATTGATTTGTAGGGACGGCTCAGCCGCCCCTACAAATCAGTGATTTGTAGCCACCCTTTCATAGGGGCGGCTGGCAAAACCGCCCCTACAGAGGGTTACCGACCGCCCCTAAAAAAGGTTTTCTACGTAGTGCCCCCTAGGTGTTGGCTAAGCCGACTGCCCCATCATTCAGCCCGCAGGGGCTGAGCAAACCGCAAAAGTCGGCTAAGCCGACTCGTCCTGGAAACCGAGTAGGAGATTTCCTAAAAACGGTTTTTGGTATATTTTTGACGTGGAAAACTTAGAGAATGCGTCTTGGAGTTTTTTCCTACTGGGATAAGACCAACACTCTATATATACGAGAGGATCATGACCGATTGAGTTCTCATTTATCCAATCGTCAAAAATACAATATATCAACTCCTTTTGCCCTAATTCTCCTCCGTCAACCCCTCCTGTTGTTCGGCATGTCTCTCAACGAGATTTGACGGCGTCCTAGACGGCCTTGCTGGTCCTAGGAGATCCTCCACGTGCTCCTCCCTGACGGGTCTTCCCAGGAGTAGTTCGGGAGCGTTTTCAGCCAAGAACGGGCTCTACATTGACCTTATAGGTTTCTAGATCGGTTTGATTGATTACGCTACGTTTTTGCTGCGTTGCAGGTTGATCTACAACCTCTTTGGGTGTCCAAGGCCCTATTGGTGTGTTGGCTTGGAGTTATGTTCAACGTCAACATACTTTTTGGCGACTCCGCTAGGGAAAGCGAAACGAATCAAAAACCAATCTACTAGCAACATGGGAGCTAATGATGGTGCTGCCACCGACAAGGGTGACAAGACTAATATGGATGAGCTAATATGATCTTTCCTACATCCATGGATGAGCTTCTAGATGAGTTACGCCAGAAGCTTCAAGCCAAGCTCGATACCGATACTAGGGCTTTCTTGGAGAGCTGTACTAAGAATCGGCACAAGGTTACTCAGTTTCGTGAACCCGCCTATGGCGACGCAACGGCCTCTACATCTTCAGGCGTCGAGGAGAAGGGAAGCGGAAAAGCTAAATATGATGATGAGGTATATACTGATGCTTATCCAACTCATACAAATTATGCTAAAATGCTAGTTGATACAAAGAATACACTTACAAATTCTATTCAGCATTCATTTAGTTTACTTAGTAGTCCTATGGATAAGCTAGAGGGCAAGACAACCGATTATGATCAATCGGGTGCCATGCAACAACCTCAATTTGGTATGCCTTTAAATTTATATGAAAATCAAACTTCTCATGCATCTGCTAGCTAGTTTCAATCGGCCCCTTCAACATCTAAAACTGATAAGGCCGGTCAACCTGGTGCTAGCATATCTACACGTATAGGTGTTGGTGCACAAAGTTCAGGTCAAGCTCTTCGAACTGATTATGGAGCATCAACAAATAGAGCTTCGGTGGGGCATAATGTTTTACCAAATCCACCTGTGGGGGTATTAACCCATATACCCTTACGGCTAGGCTTGGGCTGGCCTGGATCAGTGGGTTCGGTCCACCAAAAGATGACGCGCGGCCCGGTCAACCTGTTCGGAGTCCCGCATAAGGAGTCAAAACAGATTTGGCGACCAAGCAAGATCCTGGTCGGTTAGAATAGGAATCCTTATCCGGCCATGTATGGCAATTGTAACTGGCTAGGATTAGTTTCCAGATCTATAACCCTGCCTTCCGGACTATATAAGGCAGGCAGGGGACCCCTCTAAAAAACATCTCTCATTGACATACAGCAATACAACCAGACGCAGGACGTAGGTATTACGCCTTCTTGGCGGCCGAACCTAGATAAAACCTCGTGTCTGTCTTGCGTCACCGTCTTGTTTGTGGCTTGCGCATCTGTCTGCCGACAATCTACTACCTTGGGCATACCCCTAGGTAGACTGCTGACCATATTTCATCGACAGTGGCGCGCCAGGTAGGGGGTGTGCGTACTGCTCTCCAAGCGAACAAGACGGTCATCACCTCCGGCCCCATGGCTACGCCAAGCGGACTCACGTTCACCGTCGGCCAGATCACCTGGACCATCGGCTCCGATGACTTCATCGCCATGGCCATGGAGGAGGCACGGATTCAATCTGCGTCAACCACTACCTCACCTACATCGGCTACGGCTCCGACCACGGTGGATGCGGCTCCGACCACGGTGGATACGGCTCCAACCACGATAGATCTGGCTCTGACCATGGTACATCTGGCTCCGACCACGTCCGCATCATCTTCAGCCACGCCGACAACCCATCATCCGCCTCCCCGCTACAAAGGGAAGCAGATCGACAACACTGACCTGCTTGATTCCATTGATCAGGTCGGCACCAAACTCGTTGAAACCCTAGCTCTGGTAAGTACGATTCAAAGTCAACCTAATGAGCAGGTAACCGCTCCCCACAACAGATCTACCCGACTAGTTTGGGCCAGCTGCCCTGCATGGCTTGGTACAGATCTCGTGGTCATATCTACTCCCGAAGGGCGCTCCACTTGTCATCGGTCAGCCTCCGCGATGGGCCTCCGGCTCTCCAAGTACGAAGCCTTGACGAAGAATCATCAGGCCCAGCCCTACGGCCTGCGAAATGCTGCCTCTAGCTACGTGTATAACCTACAACGCCGCTTGAATCTGTGTTTTATGCACCGACCTCGGCCAAAGCCGCGCAACTTCGTCAACATGATCCAGATCGAAGATTATCAAGAAGGATCCGTCCACACAGTCCAAGAGGGTGACTCCAGCTCCTCGTCTAGCATCATATCTAATACCTCCGTCCACACTGAGCTCCAGCATCACAACGATGAAGGCGTCGAATACGATCTGGATATCCCAGACCACGACCCGCGGCCCCACAATTCTTGTCTTTCCTGCCAAGGCGAGGGGATTTGATCAACGTTGTCAGCAATGATGAACCACCAGCAGTTGGCGAAATGGAACAAGAAAGGACTGTGTGCGAGGCATGCAATATTGACCGGTTTAATTGCCGGTAAATCGAAGCTGAAGCAGAAGAGGAGGCATGACGCATAAGGGTCCAGCCACACGACCTCAACAATGCCTTCGATAGGGTGGGGGACAAACAAGTCTTCAAGACTCCAAGCGCCAACGTAGCCGTCGCCATGGCGACAATGCAGCGGCTACCCAACACTCTAGAAACCCAGGCAGTTCGCGATGATATACAAGCTTATCTGACGGCTGCTATGGCTCAGACCGCAGAGATGGTGAATCAAGCCCAGGCTCCATCCGTTTCAATCGAATCAAGCCACAGCCACCAATACTCAAGTCGCTCACAGCCACTCAACCAACGTGGCTTGCGCAACAACGACCCATCAGACAACCGTCAAGGCAGAAACGGTGGTCATGATGGTGGTCGGGACAACAACCGCCATCGGGAGGATAACCGCCGCGACATTTGGGATGATAACCGCCGTGATAACCGCGACAATCGCCGCGATAACCACGGTCGCAGGGCTAATCCAGATGGCAATCGAGATCACCGCG